>NW_019942645.1:106466-117327 GCF_002910315.2 Salvelinus sp. IW2-2015
TATTTTCCTCTGGGGGATTTGAATCCTGTGTGGTGGACATGGGATCACAGGCAGGTTGTTTCTGTCCAAACCCGGGTTTGAAAATACCATGTCAAATCATTACAAAATACTAATTCTGGGCTTGAGTGAGCTTCCCTTGTGCAATGGAAGCAATGAGAAAGTGCAACCCCTGTGCATCTGGCCACTCAAGTCAGGCTGAAGCAAATGTCCAAAATAATTTTGAAGATTTAAATGGTATTTGAACACAGCTGACTCCACTGCAGTGGTCAGACAGAACCATCTGTCTGACACATTGTAACACATTCTGGCGGTGAGAGAAAACGGGTTTGTTATCGTACCTACTTCCATAATCTTTTGCTTGTGTCTGGTTCTGCCGCTTTGTGATCATTGGGTTACCAGGTATTTTTTATTTTTTTTTTTTTTTTTTTTTTTTTTTTTTTTTTTTGACAGGCTGATATTATACTGTACCCATGACGCTGTCCCAGTCTGCCCAAATTACAGGCTCCATTCAACTCATAAACAACATTTCAGGTTCGCGTCTTCACACAAATAAGGTTCTGAGTAGAGTTCATTAAACAAGTGTCAGCTACCTAACAGTAGAGTCTTTCACAGTTTAAAGTTTAGACCCATTTAGAATGGATCTGTGGCTTTTCGCAACAGACCAAAATGCTTTTTTCTTTTCTTTAAGAGACCCATTTATTTATTTTATTTTCGTTTACATTTGAAGTAATTTAGCAGTTCTCTTATCTAGTGAGCGACTTACATAGTCAGTGCAGACATTTTTTGTACTTTTTCTATGACGGGCCACTTTCAAAGGTCACTGAGCTTTTCAGTAAGGCCGTTCTACTTCCAGTGTTTGTCTATGGAGTTTTGCATGGCCGTGTGCTTGATTTTTATACACCTGTCAACAATGGGTGTTGGGCTGAAAATAATAACGAATCCACTCATAAAGGAATGTCCACATACTTTTGTATATATAGTGCAGTTCAAATGCAGTGCCTTCAGAAAATATTCACACACCTCGACTTACACATTTTTGTTTGTGCTACAGCCTGTTTTTAATATTGAATTCCAAATGGAGATTTTGTGTCACTGGCCTTCCACAGATACCCATTACTGTCAAAGTGGAATTATGGTTTTTTTTAGATTTTTATTTATTTTTACAAATGAATAAAACTGAACGTTTAAATTCTTGTGTCAAAAGTATTTCGGACCCCTTTGTAATTGGCAAGACTAAATAAGTTCAGAGTTACAATGTACTAATAAGTTGCATGGACTGTGTGTCAATAATATTATTTTTAACATGATTTTTCTTAATGATTACCTCATGATTACCTTAATTCTCTGTAATGTCCTCAGTTGAGCAGTTGATTTCAAAAACAGATTCAAGGGCAAGACTAGGTAGTTTTCCCTCTCAAAGAAGAGCACATTTTGGTAGCAAAAAAAAATTTAAAATTTTGATATCTCTTTGATAGTGGTGAAGTTATTTTAATTCACTTTGGATGGTGCATCATACACCCATCACTACAAAGATACAGGCTTCCTTCCAAACTCAGTTCCTGGAGAGGAAGGAAATTCTTTTTTTTCGACTGATTACCCCATGTCATTGATCCACAATCCATAGGTAAGGCTGTACAGTTTAATTTACGTTTGCCCCACATGCAATACTAAAAGTATAAAACACCGGGGCGGGCGGGCGCCGGCGCGGGGCGCCTGTGATTTTCAACAGATTTGTCAAATTAATAAATTGTCTTTGTTGATTTACTATAACATTCCAACCTCGTTTAGCATGATCTATCTAAATATGGCATATTCTATATTTGTATTAATTTGCATCACTGTCAATTTGGCATACTTTTATTTTGAGGCAAACCGCAAATTCCACTTAGGTTGGAGTCATTTTAAAACTCGTTTTTCAACCACTCCTCAAATTGTTTTTTTGTTAACAAACTATAGTTTGCAATCGGTTAGGACATCTACTTTTTTCATGACACAATGTAATATTCCAACAATTGTTACAGACAGATTATTTTCACTTATAATTCACATCACAATTTCCAGCTAAAGCTAGCTACCCCAGAAGTTGAGGTCGAACCAAATTATGCTTTATTACCACGCGTATCTTTCTTTGACACTCAATGCCCCAAACGGCGTCGTCCATAGTATGGCGTGCGTCCCATAGTATGGCGTGAAGCTAGAACATTGACGCTATTACTGGTATCTCAGATAGGAAACGTCGGAAAAGTAGCGCACTTGGTTAGAGTTAACGTGCTCGACCAGTCGGCGAAGCCATACCTCACCCCGACAGGGCAATGAATTCCTTTATTGCATTAGTGGATTTCACCTTTTGTTGTCTCCGCTGAATTTTTTTTACTTGTTGACTGCCACAATTTTACGTGGCGTTCATTACTTCATGTACCTTCCGTTATATAGGTATATGCACGTTCATGCGATGTTGGCATTTTTAGGTATATCGGCCGATATGTTCACGAATATATCGCGCATCCCTAGTCACAACAATTAATCGATAGGTATGCTATGATGCTTGGTGGACATTGTCCGCGCACCTACAGTTTGTGGTTATAAAAATTAAAAAAAGCTTGCTAGCTCATTGATGTAAACAATAGTTCTTCCTCAAAAACATAGCAAACGACATCTGTTTTCAGTAAGCTATAGTTAGGCTAGCTAACTATATAGCTAGGGTGTCCTCATCTAAAAATAACCCTAATTTATAAGACAATTCTTATTTGATTAATGGTTGCTCGGACCATCTGTGAAAGCTAGCCACAATAAGGGACACGCCCGGGGGAAGACGGACCCCCCCCCACACACCAACCACAAACCCAACCCAACCCCCCCTGGGGGAGGACCCCCAGACGGCCCCCCCGGGGACCCGGGACTTCTATCTCTTTTGGGGTTAGCCTTTCAAATAAAAGTATTCATTTGGACAGTGATGCAATAATGAGGTACACAATAGTTAGAATTATGCCATAATTGAATAGATCATGCTAAACGAGGTTGGAGGTTGTTATATAAAATCATTTAAAAAAACAATTTGTAATTTGACAAAAATAGTCGGTAGTAGTATTATACTTTAGAATTGCATGAGGCATACTTATTAACTGTGCAGCCTTAACCTATGGATTTGGGTCAATGACATGGGGTATCAGTTCTACTCAGTGGACACCCAGAAAAAAATTTGGCGTCGTAGCTCCTTATTGCGGGACTCTGAAAACAAACTGTGAATTGAAACCATTTATTTGTCTAACCTATGTGTATTGAACACTATTCTGATGAAAACATACCGCGTGGATGGTTTGGATGTTTCTGATAACTCTGAGGAGGATGTTGGGAAACCAGTATCTTGGGTATTGAGTAGATGATCGTCCATTTTCATTGATCACCATCCTTAGGTAAAGTGTTACAGTGGTAATATGAATGTCAATACACACAATAGGCTGACTGGGGAGTGGCTTTACACCAGTCCCGCCGATAAGAGGCTACAACGCTAATATTTTACGTAAACTCTTCACAGTTGTGTTTTCATGTGGGTGTCACCGAGTAGACTGATACCCCATGGTCATTGCTCACATTCCAAACCTGTTTAACATTATCTAGTCTAAAATATGGCATGATCCCACCAATTGTAACCTTTCTGCGTCACTTTCAAAGAAGGAACTTTTATTTTTAAGGCAACCCGCCGAAATTCCACTATTGTGCCTAATCCTTTTGTTGTGGCTAGCTTCACAACACATAGTCGGTCGAGCGTAACTAGCCAGTTATGAAGCTAGCTGCGCTGCTTATAACGTTAGCTTGGGAAACGGTTAAAGTAGCTGGCTAGCCTATTTATTTTCATGAACTGAAGTTCATTTCAATAGGCGACAATCAAGTGGACTACCTAGCTAATTACTTAACTCACAAGATTCCTAAATCATTGCTAAGAATAAGTGGAAAATGACTGCAGTTTTCTACTGGTTCATTGTTCAGGTTGTTGTATTGGTGCTAGCTAGGCTACCAAGCTAACGCTAAGCTAGCTAGCTTACCCCAGAAGTTGCGGTCAAACAATAATGCTTTATACCAACGCGGTATTGTAAACACACTCGTTCGGCCGGTGTTTTGCTTGTTTGCAGACCTTTTGTACAGCTTTTGACAGCGCTTACTGGATAGTGGTGGCGCTTGGCTTGCACGTGCAAATTCAGAACCACACAAACATTCTATTAATAGAACTGTTTATTTTACGTGTCAAATTAAAAAGCTGATTTACTTCGTCAAATAGTGTTATTTGACTTGTCTTTTTGGACACACCAAACCCAAAACAGTGTTCCATTAGAATGTATTGTTCTGAAGCCTAAGCTATAGCAGTTGACGCTATTACTGTGTAACTCCGTAGGGCAACATCGGGAAAATAGGCACTTGGTAGAGTACCGGTGCTCGACAGTCGGCTAAACCACATCACCACAGACAGAGAAACAGTTGATTGTAAGGGCAATGATTCACATTATTCTGGCATTACTGATATTCGCCTTTGGTTGTCTCGCTGAAATGTTACTTACTCTTTCCAAATGACTGCTGGACTTAGTGACTGCTGACTTGATTGACTGCTGGACTTGCTGCTGCGCGACTGGACTGCTGGGACTTGTTGGACTGCTGGACTTGTTGACTGCTGCGACTTGTGCACTGCTCATCCCACACAGCAGACAGGTTAGGCAATGCTGGTTGCATGTGTAGCGCAAAACTTTACGTGCCATCATATTCATACTGTTATATAGGTCATGCACGTCAGCTTTGACATCGGTTTTCGAGGTATGGTCCTTTACGAGCCTCCGAGACAGGAATTTGATGCCGAGCACAGATCTGGGAACGGGTACCAACAACATTTCTGCAGCATTGAAGGTCCCCAAGACATTTTTCTTAACACCACTCGCCGCACAGCACCGCTCTCCTCGCGACACCACCCAACGACCCCTCTTCCCCTCACGCAGCTGCGCCGCGCCACCACACTGAGGCCACATCGGGACACAGAAGGCCTCTCAGGCGCGTGCCGACGAACCCCGCTCCCGCCCACCACCGCCAACCCCCCCCTCGCCGCCCCACCCTCCCTCGCCCCCACCGCGCTCCCCGCGCCCACTCTCCTCTGTGGAGATGGGAGAACCTTCCAGAGGACAACCATCTATGCCAGCAACCCACCAATCAGGCTTTATGGTAGAATGGCAGACGGGGAAGCCACACCTCCAGTAAAAATTAAGATTTTCCTCCTAAGTGTCCACAAGAAAGTTTCTAATGTACAGAAAACAGTTCAACAGTCCCTACGATGAAATCCGTAGCTGTTGGTCTAAAAAACTGCCTTGGGTAAAATAAATTACATTCCATTCCACGTTACAGGCAAATGCACATTTATACCCCTTGTAACGACATAGAAAAAGCCGACAAATAATCCAGTATGCATCTAGTTACACCAAAACGAGTCCCTTCATGTGATACCAAATCAAATTCAAATGTAATTTATATAGCCCTTCTTACATCAGCTGATATCTCAAAAGTGCTGTACAGAAACCCAGCCTAAAAACCCCAAACAGCAAGCAAATGCAGGTGTAGAAGCATGGTTTGCTAGGAACAACTCCCTAGGAAAGGCCCAAAACCAAGAAGAAACCTTAGAGAGGAACCAGGCTATGAGGGGTGGCCAGTCCTCTTCTGGCTGTGCCGGGTGCGAGATTTATAACAGAACATGGCCAAGATGGTTTCAAATTTCATACATTGTTCAAAAACTTGTTTCAAATTCCCACTGGCACTCTTGCGTACTGACTTCCGTTTGGTTACAAGGTGGTGTTCATAGCCCAACTCCCCCTTTCTTGGAATCACATTCCTGGCGCCCAATAGTCTGGCTGGTTAAAACCCCAGAACACGGTGTTGTTAAAAGATGGTCGGCAGATCACCAGAAATGTATTCTCCTCGACCTCCTTCAGGGTACACGCAAATCTTTGTTGAAAGGGTGTGGCCTATATTGCAGCAAAATCTTTTTTTGGAGGGTTGTGGCCTATATTGCAGCATAAATTCTTTAGTCTGGAGGGTGTGGCCTATGATTGCAGCATACATCTTTTGTTCTGGAGGGTGTTGGTCTATAGGGCAGCATAAATCTGTTGTCTGGAGGTTGTGGCCTATATTTGCCAGCAATTACCAACAAATGGACAGCGATAGGCTAATGCTATTTTATTTGACAACAAGACCTACTATATCCTATCATTTAACTAAATACAGGCAAATTAAGACAGAACTTCCATTTGGCCAAACAAAAATTTTGTCTCAACAAAATGAACAAAACACTTTTTGCATATATTAAGAAGTGGTTTAGATCTTAAATAGAATATACAATTAATGGATAATAAGAAAACAAATGATAAATTATTAATTGTAAAATTAAAAAAATCCTTTGTCCACCACAATAATTAAAACTTTTTCCTTTGTCGGTTTCTTTTCACTGTACTCGAGTCTCCTCTACTTTCAGTTACTTCAATGAAAAAGTCCTCCATCTTTGCAATCAACAGTAAGCCAAGTGGCTCCTTTTCACTTGGCAAGCAGGGGCAGGTGAGCAGCTGAACCAGTGTCAAGCTGGGCATAAGCTATACGTTTTATAGTTGCAATTGGCGGACATATAACAAAAGCTTTGCACTGCTTCATCATCATGTCACACACAATTCAATTAAAGACGACGCGGTCCAATCGGGTCAGTTGTAAATACATTTCAATTAACAGAGGATGGGTCCAATCTGGTCCAGTTTAAAAATTCATTCAATTAACAGAGGACGGGTCCAATCTGGTCCAGTTGATATATACATTAAATTAACAGCAGGACGGGTCCAATCGGGTTCCAGTTGATATATTACATTAAATTAACAGAGTACGGGTCCAATCGGGTCCAGTTGATAAAATGCATTAAATTTAACAGGATGGGTCCAGCGAATAAATACCACTTAAATTATCAGAGAACGGGTGCAATTGAGTTCAGTCGATTTTTAAATACATTTTATTGCACGTGGCAATTATATCAGACCTGACCCAGGTCTAGACAAAAGAAGAATTTTGGACCCGGGACCT
This sequence comes from Salvelinus sp. IW2-2015, assembly GCF_002910315.2. Lineage (NCBI taxonomy): Eukaryota > Metazoa > Chordata > Actinopteri > Salmoniformes > Salmonidae > Salvelinus > Salvelinus sp. IW2-2015. Next base: position 113,559 of record NW_019942645.1, read on the forward strand.
GGAATTTGTGTCTAGACCCTAGAAGGACCCCTAACCTATTAGTATTCACCCACAATACAGATCTTGGAGTCTGTTCATAAACAAGTGTCTCCTAGAGAATTTACTTGTCTTCACCTAAGTACAGGTTCTGGGTATAGCTCATAAATAATGTGTCAAGTTACCTAGTATCTACTGGTCATCACCCAAATACAGACTCCGAGTTCATGCCTCATAAACAAGTGTCAGCTGAGCACTCTGTCTCAACCAGCAAGTACAGGTCTGGAAAGTTCATAACAAGTTTAGCTACGCACGTGCATCTCACTGGTTCTTCACCACAAACTACAGTGTCTGTTATTTCGAGGCATATCTTGAATGATGATTCTGATTTGAACTGTTGCTAATAACTGTGTTGAATCCATAAAGCATTTGTTTTGTATTATCTGAGAATAGCCCCTACCGTTGTCTTGTCTCAGACTGGGAAGTCTACATGTACTGTATAGGCTCATTTTCAAAACCTCTGCTGCCTGTTTGTGTGTGGTGGTGACTCTCTCACTAAGACCTTTTTAAGACGCGACTCAGCAGCAGGACTAAGAGCATAGAAGCAGGGTTCAGACAGCCCGACTACACCGTAAATAATTGTTCGACGCCGTCTAAGGCTGGTGTTATACTGAAGACGGTAATGTTTTAATGCCTTATGAATTACACTTGCTTGGTACGTATATGTTTTTGCTTGGTCCTTCTGCTTGGTTATATATTCTGCCTTGGTGTTATACTATGCAATTTGTTGTAAACTAGACACCAAACTAATGGTATTAGCAGTAGGCTGTAGCTGTGTAGGTTGCTAACCGGGAGGCTTTGAGTGTCGGTCAGCGTTGGCTAATGTTGGGAAAAGGGGGATTACCTAGTCCAGTTGCGCAACTGAAGGCATCAACCCGAAATGTCTTCCTCATTTAACTTTAAACCACCTCTGCCTGCAAGTGCCTTAAATCAACAGCCACTCCAGTTGTTTGGAGTTAACTGCTTTGCTCAAGGGCAGAACGCAAGATTTTTTTTTCCCCCCGCGTTACCCAGCTCTGGATTTGAACATAGCCACCTTTCGGTTATGTCCCAACGCTCTAACCGTTAGGCTACCTATAGGGTTGAATAACTGGAGACTGTATAGTGGTATCTGCTTTAGTGGTGGATGATTGAAAACTGGAGACTGGTATAGTGTATCAGTAGGTGGTGGATGATGACTGGAGACTGTATAGTGGTATCAAGCTAGGGGTGGATTATGGGACTGGAGACTGTATAGTGGTATCGGCTAGGTGGTGATTGATGACTGGGAGACTGTATAGTGGTATTCAAGCAGGTGGTGGATGATGACTGGAGACTTGTATTAGTGGTTATCAGCTAGGTGGTGGATGATACTGGGAGACTGTATAGTGGTATCAGCTAGTGGGTGGTGAATGACTGGGAGACTGCTTTATTGTGGTATCAGTAGGGTGGTGGATGATGACTGGAGGACTGTGTTATAGTGCGTATCAGCTTAGGTGGTGGATGATGGACTGGGAGACTGTTAGTGGTATCAGTCTAGGTGGTGGATGATGACATGGGAGGATGTATAGTGTATCAGCTACGTTGGTGGATGATGACTGGGAGACTTGTATAGTGGTATCAGCTAGGTGGTGGCATGAGACTGGCGAGACCTGGTATGTGGTATCAGTAGGTGGTGGATATGACTGGGAGACTTGGTATAGTGGTAATCAGCTAGGTGGTGGATGATGGACTGGGAGGCTGTAAAAGGGCCCATTATTCCAAAGCTAGGTGTATAGACTAGGTGCTGTATAGGATCAGTTAGCCTTTTAAATCATAATGAATCAGATATCATGAACTGATCCGAGATCTCAATCACTCTAGTCTTTTGATACTTGTGCCATAATCAGATGCTTTATCTGGATGGAACACACACAAGTGGAAAGCGTGAAAGTGATCAGCTTATAGCAGCTTCAGCAAAGGGCCTTGTATGGTGTAAGAGTGTTATTCTCCCTAACCTGAACACATAGCTCACATCTCTTCCCCACACACTGTCTTTTATATAGCCCAGTCCAGCTAACAGGGATGATTTGATTTTTTAAAAGTATGACGATACAATGATTTTTCCTATTGTGGCTGGCTATCGAGTGTCCTCTGCTTACTTATCACACACACACACCACACACACACACACACACACACAACACACACACACACACACGATTGGGCAGTATCAAGATGTTCATACCGTTCCTGTACCGGGTATATGGATTGGGTTGGCAGTGCCACAAAAGGACGCTATATCCGTCCCGTTCAGTATTTCAAAATACCCCGGGTATTACGAGAATGCTGCCCAGCCCCCACACTCCCTTTAGGTGGCTTGTGTTCATCAAATACGACGCCTGGGCTCATCACCTTTTGTCTTCTTCACTCACCCCGTGTTACCAGTATTCAGTTGACTCTCAGGATATCTAGCCTAATCGATAGACCTCTAACCTCTCTTTATTTTGTTTTGTTTGTCAGATGGCTGAGGGAAGGGTGTAGATGGGACTGTCTCAGCTCTGAGCCATGGAATGRCCCCTCCGTCCGCCACTAGCCTGCTCTTCTCCACAGACTGACTTCCAGACYCTCAGTTAGCGACACGTTGCTCCCCTCCAACTGAACACAACCAGGAAGGGGAAGAAGTCACAGCAGAGCTTCGTACGCACAGAGGAAAGGATTTACAGCTCCTCTCCAACATATTAACAGCTAGCTCACCTTAGTTAGTTAGGGTTAGTTAGTTGGGGTTAGTTTTCCCTTGTTTTCTCTGTGGATTTGGGATTTTTTTTTTAATAGAGAGTCAAGATGGTGGATTTACAGGASTACCTGTGGATGGTGATCCTGGGCTTCGTCATAGCCTTCATCCTGGCCTTCTCTGTGGGGGCCAACGACGTGGCCAACTCGTTCGGGACGGCGGTGGGGTCGGGGGTGGTGACTCTGAYACAGGCCTGTATCCTGGCGTCCATCTTTGAGACGTTGGGTTCCATGCTGCTRGGAGCCAAGGTGGGGGAGACCATACGGAAYGGCATCATAGACGTRAACCTATACAACGAGACGGTGCCTGTTCTCATGGCAGGGGAGGTCAGCGCCATGGTCGGTACGTATACCATACTCTGTCGTCCTCGAGTATCGGCCATGTCTTATAATGTTACGAGATGTTAAGTTCTTCCTTCAGTGTTTCCTGAATTCCTCTCTWAGTGCATTGGAGGAGGTCTGAGGGAGGGACCGTGGATCCTTTCCTCCAATGAGCTTTGAGAGAAATTGAGCTAGCAACCAATGTTTTCAGTCATTTAATTCTCATGGAAGGTTCATATCTCATAGCTTGTACGACGTCTGTCTCTCGTCTCTGTCTGTGTGGCTCGCTTGCTCTGTCTGTCTGTCTCTCTCTTTCTCTGTCTGTGTCTCGCGCTCTCTCTCTCTGTGTGTCTCTCTCTGTCTCTGTCTGTGTGGCTCGCTTGCTCTGTCTGTCTCTCTCTTTCTCTGTCTGTGTCTCGCGCTCTCTGTGTGTCTCGCGCTCTCTCTGTGTGTGTCTCTCTCTTTCTGTGTGTGTGTGTGTCTCTCTGTCTCTGTTTTTCCACAGGGTCAGCGATTTGGCAGCTCATCGCCTCGTTCCTCAAACTACCCATCTCCGGGACGCATTGCATCGTGGGATCGACCATCGGGTTCTCCATGGTGGCCATCGGCACCAAGGGTGTCCAGTGGATGCAGCTGGTCAAGATTGGTATGTGTATGAATA
>NW_019942645.1:117622-125086 GCF_002910315.2 Salvelinus sp. IW2-2015
CCCTTACATTATGATACTGTAATAACCCTACATTATGATACTGTATATACCCTACATTATGATACTGTATATATACCCTACCGTATGATAACTGTATTATACCCTACGTATGATACTGTGTATACCCTACATTATGATACTGTATATACAGTGGGGCAAAAAAGTATTTAGGTCAGCCACCAATTGTGCAAGTTCTCCCACTTAAAAGATGAAGAGAGGCCTGTAATTTCATCATAGGTACACCTTCAAAAAAAATAATCCAGAAAATCAATTGTAGGATTTTTATGAATTTTATTTGCAAATTATGGTGGAAGAATATCTCTGGAGAGACCTGAAAAATAGCTTTTGAGGTTGTAATCGATGCCAAAAGGTGCTTCCCAGATTACTGTAGTAAATGGTCTGAATACTTATGTAAATGTGATATTCAGTTTGATCTAAATAGTCAAATGGCAATTGCAATATTTGGTTAAAAAATTACATCTCATTTGCTCAAATCGTCGCAGCACTACAGTGGCAGTGTGGAAATGTTCTACAATGAGATCAACTTTTGGTTGAGTTTTGTTTTATACTGTTAAGCAATCAGATTTGAGAAAAGACCCATTAAAATAAGTGTGTTGCCGCCCTAGGTTAATGCACAACTCATAAWGCAATTTAGAACCTTGATTATTCAAAAACATAAAAATATCGTCWAGAAAATGTGATATATTTTGGCCGTATCGCCCAGCCCTATGACTGAGTCTAGAACCTATGTTAGGTTGACTGTTTGACTACATTACCCAGGGTGCTTTGGGATAGGGTTGACTGTCATATGACTTCATTACCCAGCCCTCTCTGTCTGTGGTCTAATCCCAAATTAGTAGTTATTCAGGATACAAGGTGATTTGTACATCTATCAGTTTGTGATCCGAGTCAATTCTCTACGTTACCCAGCCTGCCCCTCTCTTCCTTCCTCCAGTTGCGTCCTGGTTCATCTCTCCCTTGCTGTCTGGACTGATGTCGGGATTCCTCTTCTTCCTCATCAGACACTTCATCCTCAGTAAGGTGGGTTACCAGTCGTCACATTATACACTATTTGCAGTTCTCTGTGTGCGTGCGTGTCTGTGCTGACCTGTGTTTGTGTGTGTTACTGATCTGTGTGTGTGTGTGTTTTCAGGATGACCCTGTCCCCAACGGCCTCCGTGCCCTGCCAGTGTTTTACGCCTCAACGATAGGCATCAACGCCTTCTCCATCCTCTACACTGGTGCTCCATGTAAGAACTTAACCTAACCCTGGTCCTAACACTTTAGACTGGTGCTCCATGTAAGAACTTAACCTAACCCTGGTCCTAACACTTTAGACTGGTGGTCCTAACACTTGACTGGTGCTCCATGTAACAGCTTCACCCCTTTTTACCCTCGTCTTTATTTCTAGCACTGTACCAGTGTCTAACATGAGAACTGCGATTTTTTTTTTCTTTTTTTTTCTACAATTGTGTTTTGCATTTCTGGGCTTACCACTCTGTTTCAAAGTGTGTGTCTCGCTCTCTCTCTCTCTCTCTCTCGCTCTGTCTCTCTCTCCCTCTCTCCCTCTCTCAGTGCTAGGTCTTGAGATGCTACCGGTGTGGGCTATAGCTCTGATCACGTTGGCAGGGGCTCTGGTCTGTGCTGCCGTGGTGTGGTTTGCTGTGTGCCCCTGGATGAGACGGAAGATAGCAAGTAGGTGTCACCCTCTCTCTCTTGCTCACTGTCTCGTGTGTATGTGTGTGTGGAGGATCGTGTGTGTGTGGAAGATAATGTTTTCCTCCCTATACCCATCATGAGGTTGCTACAACCTAGCCTACAAATGTAAAGTTTATAACGAGGTGCACAGGTCGAGAGACAAATTACAGTAATCAAGGTGACAGACGGTGACACATTCAATAATGCCTTGCACACTCTTGTCTGCATCTAGCTGTTCTGGCGTGTAATCATTAGTCCAACTGCTGCAAAACGTTCTGTTTTTATTGGACACATTCATGTTGGTCCCCTCCCCGTTTCCGTTCCGTTTGCTTCCGTTTAAGGAAAATGTTTTGCAACAGAATCAGGGGGAATGAATATACCCCTGATCAACCGCTCAGTCGGGCTTCTAACCTACACTTTGACGTTGTAATAACAGAATGCACATGGTGCAATTTTGAAATTGGAGGAGAGAGCATCAGCAGTTGTCCTCTCATGTCAGTCATTGTATACCTTAGATAACTATTTATAACTTGTCAGAAATGGTACAGGTCAACTAGCCCATGCTACGAGCTATGTTGTTTTAGCCCATAGATATTCTCCAATGATGGCCCAAGTGGAAAAAGTTTAGGAACCCGAATGCCTTGACGGTGGAGTTGAGGCTACTGTAGACCTTCATTGCAAAACAATGTTTTTTTTATTTTATTATTTTTTTTTATTTTAATTTTATCCCCTTCTCCCCAATTTTCGTGTATCCAATCGCTAGTAATTACTATCTTGTCTCATCGCTACAACTCCCGTACGGGCTCGGAGAGACGAAGGTCGAAAGCCATGCGTCCTCCGAAGCACAACCCAACCTAGCCGCACTGCTTCTTAACACAGCGCGCCCAACCCGGAAGCCAGCCGCACCAATGTGTCGGAGGAAACACCGTGCACCCGCCCCCCTCGGTTAGCGCGCACTGCGCCCGGCCCGCCACAGGAGTCGCTGGAGCGCGATGAGACAAGGATATCCCTACGGCGCCTAACCCGGACGACGCTAAGCCAATGTGCGTCGCCCCACGGACCTCCGGGTCGCGGCCGGCTGCGACAGAGCCTGGGCGCGAACCCAGAGACTCTGGTGCACAGCTAGCACTGCGATGCAGTGCCTTAGACCACTGCGCCACCCGGGAGCAAAACAATATGTTTTGATCAGTTATTTGGTGACGTGAATATATTTTGTGTAGTTTTATCGAAAAATAATAACTTAAAAATGTTTTTTTAATGTTTTTTAAAATTATTTATGAAATTCACTGAGCAGTACTGAGTAAAGTACTTCAGTAAAAATACAGTAAAAATACTTTTTGGGGGGTATCTGTACTTTACTTTGCTATTTATATTTTGATCTTTTGAACATTTACTTCACTACATTCCTAAAGAAATTAATGCAATTTTTTATACTCCATACATTTTCCCTGACAACCAAAAGTACTCGTTACATTTTGAATGCTTAGCAGGACAGGAAAAGGGTCATGCACTAAACAGAGAACCTCCCTGGTCATCCCTACTGCCTCTGATTTGGCGGAGTCACTAAACACACATGCTTTGTCTGTAAGTGTTGGAGTTGCCCGTGGCTATCTGTAAATAAAATTTTAAAAACAAGAAAATGGTGCCATTTGCTTAATATAAGGAATTTGAAATGATTTATACTTGTACTTTTGATACTTAAATATATTTTAGCAATTACATTTACTTTTGTGTCAAATACTTTTAGACTTTTACTTCAAGTAGTAGTTTACTGGGTGACTTTTCTTTTATCTCAAGTATGACAATTGAGTACTATTTCCACCACTGGTCTCCCCTTCCTCCTCCGAGGAGCCTCCACTGGTCCTCCCCTTCCTCCTCTGAGGAGCCTCCCCTGCCTAGAAGTATTTTGAGAGCTCTTTGTGTCTATTTCTCACGCCGCCCTCAAAGCCCCTCTGGACTCCCAGACTGACTGATCCTGGACAGACAAAAGACTTGAGAGTCCCCCGCTACAGAGCCAGCGACACACACAAACCCCCCTCCGGTCTCTGGCCTCCTCAGACTGTGTACCCTTCTGAAACCAAACAGCTTCTGCCAGCCAATGTGGACTTTCATCACCCCCCCCCCCCCCTCCCAAAAGGAAACGTTTTAAACCCACTAACCCTGAACCCCAGCTAGCTAGAAAGAGTAAGCCCTATTTTAAATGATCTGGTTGTTTAGGGGATATTAGGAACATTCTGGAATAGGTTTCTGTTTGGTGGTAATGTTTTGTTTGGTTAGGGTTTAGGTTAGGTTAGGTTAGGTTTAGGTTAGTGTTAGTTGTGTTTAGGTTAGGGTTTAGGTTAGGGGTTTAGGTTAGGGGTTTAGGTTAGGGGTTTAGGTTAGGGTTAGGGGTTTAGGTTAGGTTTAGGTTAGGGTTAGGGTTTAGGTTAGGGTTAGGGGTTTAGGTTAGGGTTAGGGGTTTAGGTTTAGGTTAGGGGTTTAGGTTAGGGTTTAGTTTAGGGTTAGGTTAAGGTTAGGGGTTTAGGTTAGGGTTACGGGTTAGGTTACGGGTTTAGGTTTCGGGTTTAGGTTACGGGTTTAGGTTACGGGTTTAGGTTACGGGTTTGGGTTTAGGGTTTGGTTTAGGGTTTGGGTTTAGGTTAGGGTTAGGGGTTTAGGTTAGGGGTTTAGGTTACGGTTTGGTTTAGGGTTGGGTTTAGGGTTTGGGTTTAGGTTAGGGTTAGGGGTTAGGTTAGGGGTTAGGTAGGGTTAGGGTTTAGGTTAGGTTAGGGTTTAGTTAGGGGTTAGGTTAGGGTTAAGGGTTAGGTTACGGGTTTGGTTTGGGTTTAGGGTTTGGTTTAGGGTGACCATGACTGTAGTCAGTGACCATGACTGTAGTCTCAGTGACCATGACTGTAGTCTCACAGCTCTGTAGGCTAGATGGTATCAGTGACCATGACCGTAGTCTCACAGCTCTGTAGGCGAGATGGTATCAGTGAAGCAGGCCTGTTAGTTCTAACCAGGGTTGCCGTTCATTATAGGACACAAACGTTATGCTACTGAAAAGGAAAACAAGCTTTTGTTAGAAGTTTACATGCTACCAAATACTAATTGAGTGCATTGCCTTTAAATTGTTTAACTTGGATCAAACGTTTCGTGTCGCCTTCCACAAGCTTCCCACAATAAGTTGGGTGAATTTTGGCCCAATCCTCCTGACAGAGCTGGTGTAACTGAGTCAGGTTTGTAGGCCTCCTTGCTCGCACACGCTTTTTCAGTTCTGCCCGCAAATTTTCTATAGGATTGAGGTCAGGGCTTTGTGATGGCACTCCATACCTTGACTTTGTTGTCCTTTAGCCATTTTGCCACAACACTTTGGAAGTATCCTGGGTTCATTGCCCATTTGGAAGACCCATTTGCGACCAAGCTTTAACTTCCTGACTGATGTCTTGTGGATATATTGAAGCAACATCTCATAATTTTCCTCCTCATGATGCCATCTATTTTGTGAAGTGCACCAGTCCCTCCTGCAGCAAAGCACCATGATGCTGCCACCCCCGTGCTTCACGGTTGGGATGGTGTTCTTTGGCTTGCAAGCCTCCCCCTTTTTCTTCCAAACATAATGATGGTCATTATGGCCAAACAGTTCTATTTTTTTGTTTCATCAGACCAGTGGACATTTCTCCAAAAAGTACGATCTTTGTCCCCATGTGCAGTTGCAAACCGTAGTCTGGCTTTTTTATGGCTGTTTTGGAGCAGTGACTTCTTCCTTGCTGAGCGGCCTTCAGGTTATGTCGATATAGGACTCGTTTTACTGTGGATATAGATACTTTTGTACCTGTTTCCTCCGCATCTTCACAAGGTCCTTTTGCTGTTGTTCTGGGATTGATTTGCACTTTTCGCACCAAAGTACGTTCATCTCTAGGAGACAGAACGCGTCTCCTTCTTGAGCGGTATGACGGCTGCGTGGTCCCATGGTGTTTATAGTTGAGTACTATTGTTTGTACAGATGAAAGTGGTACCTTCAGGCATTTGGAAATTGCTCCCAAGGATGAACCAGACTTGTGGAGGTCTGCAATTTATTTTCTGAGGTCTTGGCTGATTTCTTTTGATTTTTCCATGATGTCAAGCAAAGAGGCACTGAGTTTGAAAGTAGGCCTTGAAATACATCCACAGGTACACCTCCGATAGGCTAATTGACATAATTTTAGTCAATCAGAAGCTTATAAAGCCATGACACCATTTTTCTGGAGTTTTCCAAGCTGTTTAGGCACAGTCAACTTAATGTATGTAAACTTCTGACCCACTGGAATTGTGATACAGTGAATTATCAGTGAAAAAGTCTGTCTGTAAACAATTGTTGGAAAAATGACTCGTGTCATGCACAAAGTAGATGTCCTAACCGACTTGCCAAAACTATAGTTTGTTAACAAGAATTTTTGAGTGGTTGAAAAACGAGTTTTTTGACTTTAACCTAAGTGAATGTAACTTCCGACTTCAACTGTATGTACTTATAGTCATTTAAATGTACACATGCTTTACCACCCCAATTTTATTTTCTAAACAATTTTATTTAGTTTTTTATTCTGTTTTTGGGAGTGGCGGCAACGAGGGAAACACGTGTGTAACGATGTTGTCCCCCTGTCCCCTGGTCAGGTCGTATGAAGAAGGAGCACGCTGCCCTGTCACGCATCTCAGACGAGTCCTTAGATCAGATCCCAGAGGAGGAGGAGGACACTCCCGTGTTCAAGGAGCTYCCMGGCGCCAAGGGGACYGATGACGCTGTGCTGCCGTTAACCGGRGGTACCGGAGGAGAGTCACGGAGAGGAGAGGCCACCGGGGAGCTCAACAGCCTGGCCAATGGAGGCACTGTCCTGCCCAACGGACGGGTCTACGGTCAGTTGGCCCGCTGAYCTAAAGCCTAGGCATTKCCTGCCGGGGAGCTAATACAAGTCTTCAGGTTTCAGACGTARGTCAGTATAGAGACGGGAGAGYCTTCACGMTTCAGACGTACGTCAGTATAGAGACGGGAGAGGCTTCACGTTTCAGACGTACGTCAYTATAGAGACGGGAGAGGCTCAGCCACTGGGTTTTAACCCATATAGTTTGCGGGTCCACCACAATAGTATGTTGACAATAGTACTTCACAGCCAAACCACCTGTGATTTTAGAGCAGAGTTGACCAGAGCAGTTCTGTAAAGCTCATTCCTCTTGCTACCCAGGCCAGTCCCACTCCATGACCTCATACTAACGTTTACATTTACTATATTAACGTAGAGTGTTTCATATTTCATCCTCTATTGCTCCCCAGACCAGACCACCTTACATGTAGTATAATAGTATTAGTTTAGTATGCCTGATATATTTACTGTGTTATAAACTGAGCYGWTCGAGGCCCTGKATTCTGATTGGCTGACAGCTGTGGTATATCAGACCGTATACCACYGGGTATGACGAAACATTTATTTTCCTCTCTTGTCCCCCAGGACGGACCCACTCCATGACCAACGGTACCCTGTCCATGTCCAAGTCCCCGCTGTCCAACGGCAGCTTCACCTTCGGAGGGGAACACGTRCGRAGCGACGGRCAAGTGTACCACACGGTCCACAAGGACTCTGGTCTCTACAAAGACCTGCTCCACAAGATCCACCTGGGACGGCTGGAGGACGACCACTCCGCCCCCACGCCAGACAACAACTACCGCCTGCTGCGTCGCAACAACAGTTACACCTGCTACACGGCCGCCATCTGTGGCATGCCGGTCCAGCCGCTGCTCCGCTCCGAGTCCCG
>NW_019942645.1:127041-144531 GCF_002910315.2 Salvelinus sp. IW2-2015
GAGGTCAGACGCACTTCTATCTCCACGCCCCGCTCCGGTGCCGAAGTTCCCGCGAGGCCCGAGAAGAACGTGAGAAGCTGGTGGGGGAGGGGGAGAGGTCGGGGAGCGTGTCCTACACCAAGAAGAGGGTCCGCTACGATAGTTATTCATCGTACTGTACGCTGTGGCGGAGGCCGAGATCGAGGCGGAAGAGGGCGGCGTGGAGATGAAGCTGGCGTCTGACCTCGGGGCGAGGGAGCAGGGGCGCCCGGGCTCCCGTCCCACTGGATGACTCCGCAGAAGAGGACGAAGGGGATAAGGACAAACCGTCCGTCTACCTGCTCTTCCACTTCCTGCAGATCCTCACCGCATGCTTTGGATCCTTCGCTCACGGAGGCAACGACGTCAGGTGGGTCCTGCTTCCGGCTGACTAGGGATTACAAATGTTGAAAACTTTCTACAATTCACAGGTTTTCCAGGATTTGTTTCTCCACTGTTGGATTTCTGTTGTTGGAGTTTAGTTTACTGACATTTGCAACTCTACAGCAGACAAGATGACCTCTCAATATTAGATAATTAAGATTTAGTGTTTTTCACACAAGTACAACTTTTATCAGCCCAACATTCGCCTTATAATCCATCAACTAGTCTCAAACAGAAAGGAACCAGCCTGACACTGACTTCCCTCTCAAACAGGAAGGAACCAGCCTGACACTGACTTCCCTCTCAAACAGGAAGGAACCGGCCTGACACTAACTTCCTCTCAAACAGACAGGAACCTGCCTGACATGAATAATTAAGTTATAGTGAGTTATTACTCAAATGTTATTGGTCACGTACACATTTTAGCAGATGTCATTGCGTGTGTAGCGAAATGCTTGTGTTCCTATCTCCAACAGTGCATCTAACAATTCACAACAACACACACATCTAAAAGTAAAAGAATGGAATTAAGAAATGTACAAATATTAGGACGAGCAATATCGGTATCAAGAGTGTAAATATATACACGACATGGCCAAAAGTATGTGTACACCTGCTCGTCGAACTTCTCATTCCAAAATCTATATATATATATATATATATATATTAAACGGCCCCAGACTAGTATTTCTCCTCCACCAAACTTTACAGTTGGCACTATGCATTGGGGCAGGTAGCGTTCTCCTGCCATCCGCCAAACCGTAATTCGTCCGTCAGACTACCAAATGGTGAAGGTGATTCATCACTCCAGAGAACGTGTTTCCACTGCTCCAGAGTCCGATGGCAGCGAGCTTTACACCATTCCAGCCGACGCGTGGCATTGCGCATGGGGATTTTAGACTTGCGTGCGGCTGCTCGGCCATGGAAACCCATTTCATGAAGCTCCCGACTAACAGTTCTTGTGCTGACGTTGCTTCCAGAGGCAGTTTGGAACTCGGTAGTGAGTGTTGCAACCGAGGACATGCTACGTGCTTCAGCACTCGGTGGTCCCGTTCTGTGAGCTTGTGTGGCCTACCACTTCGCGCCTGAGCCGTTGTTGCTCCTATGTTTCCACTTCACAAAAACAGCACTGACAGTTGACCGCTGGCAGCTGTAGCAGGGCAGAAATTTGACGAACAGACTTGTTGGAAAGTCGGAGCTCTTCGGTAAGGCCATTTTTATGTTTTTGTCTATGGAGATTGCATGGATGTGTGCTCAATTTTATACACCTGTCAGCAACGGGTGTTGCGGGAAATAGCGAATCCACTAATTAGGTTACTACATGATTCCATATGTGTTATTTCATAGTTCTGTTGTCTTTTATACTACTATGCTAAAATGTAGAAGAAAAAATTAAGAAAAATCCTTGAATGAGTAGGTGTGTCCAAACTTTGGACTGGTACTGTATATACAAACTGAACAAAAAATATTTTAGAGTTGCAGTTTATTATATTTTAGAGTTACAGTGTAACTGAGTTACAGTTCATATAAGGAAATCAGTCAATTGAAATAAATTCATTAGGCCCAAATACATGGATTTCACATGACTGGAATACAGATATGCATCTGTTGGTGACCTTAAACAAAAAGGTAGGAGTGTGGATCAGATAACCAGTCAGTATCTGGTGTGACCACCATTTGCCTCATGCAGAGCCACATCTCCTTCACYTAGAGTTGATCAGGCTGTTGATTGTGGCCTGAGGAATCTTGTTCCACTCCTCTTCAATGGCTGTGCGAAGTTTCTGGATGTTGGCAGGAACTGGGAACACACTGTCGTACACGTTGATCCAGAGCATTCCAAACCTGCTCGACGGTTGACATGTCTGAGTATGCAGGGGATTGGAGAAGAAATGGACGTTTTCAGCTTTGTTTCAGAACATTAAATTCTCTGGCAATCGCTCTGGTGGACATTCCTGTAGTCAGCATGCCAATTGTAGGCTCCTCAACTTGAAACATCTGTGGCATTGTGTTGTGCAAAACATTTTAGAGAAATAAGCTTTTTGTGCGTGTGGAACATTTTCCTGGGATTTTTATTTCAGCTCATGAAACATGGTACCAACACTGTTCATGTTGTGTTTGTATTTTTGTTCAGTTACCTTTTCTTGTGAACAGGAACAATGGTGGAATTTACCAGCGTTCAACATGTTATTTACACAACTCATCTTCTCCAGTGCAGTAACTGCGATCGGGCCCGTTGGTGGCGCTGTGATGATCTATGACCAAGGTGGGGTGATGCAGGACGCTGCCAACACCCCATCTGGCTACTGTTCTACGGGGGCGTAGGAATTCTGCTGCGGCCTGTGGGTCTGGGGGCGGCCGGGTGATCCAGACTCAGGGCAAGGACCTCACCCCATCACCTATCAACTCAGGTGGAGAGGAGAGAGGAGTGGGGGAGCGGGGGTGGGGGATTGTGAAGGGGGGTGTGGTGGGAGTCGATGATCAGAGCATGGTGGGGAAGTGGATAGGCAATCAGAGTGCCACCCTTTCCAGGTGAGAGAGAGGAGGGAGGGTCATGCTGCTGTGGCTGACGGTGGGGGAGGAAGGCGGGGTAGGTGGGAGGGAGGACGGGTAGTGTGGGAAAGGGAGGACGGGTAGGTGGGAGGACGGACGATGAGCGGTGGAACGGCCAAATAATATAGAAAGAGTATACAAGGTGAAGAGCGTTCAGAAACAGCCCTCGACTTTTTCCACATTTTGTTACGTTACAGCTGATTCTATAATGGATTAAAAATATATATATATATATCATCAAATATTATATCACACAGTGACAAAGCAAAAACAGTTTTTGCAATTCTTGGCAATAATATTAAAATAATAAAAGCAGAAATACTTATTTAACATAAGTATTCAGACCCTTTGCTATGAGAAACTCGAAATTGAGCTCAGGTGCATCCTGTTTCCATTGATCATCCTTAAGATGTTTCTACAACTTGATCAGAGTTCCCCCTGTGGTAAATTAAATTGATTGGACATGATTTAGAAAGGCACACACCTGTCTATATAAGGTCCCAAGTTGACAGTGCATGTCAGAGCAAAAACCAAACTGGCCATAATAAGAAACACAGACCAGACAAGTAGATGTCCAATGGATTATGGTCTCGTAGTTAATTATGGTCGTCGTAGTTAATTAAAAAATGTTTAAGGGCAAAACTATGTAGAGATATTGGCCTGTTGGAAAACTCCCTACTATCGACAGTTCAGGCTGGATCTGATTTTATCTCTAGACAAACAGAAAAATATGAATAAATAAAGAATTAATCAAATATTTTTAACGCGGCGTCGGTCAATTTGTTTACAAATAAATAATAAACATTTCCGTTATTGCTCAGCACTTAGATCTCAGTGCACACTAGTTGGTCTGGTCTGTGTTTTCTTTTACGCTACGGAAGAGACAGAAGAATGCACGGTTGTGAGGTGATATAGAGAGCATCTGTTTGCTTAGAGAGTTATTTCTACCTGAAAATACCGATCTAAGTGATCGATAGTTGGTCTTCAGTAGTCCATAAAAAGGATGCTTATTTAATTGAAAGAGGATTCAAAGGAGCATAGGGGAGGGGGGGGGGGGGGTATAAATGGTGTGTGTCAGTCATCAAATCTCACAAACAATTGAACATTTATGAGAGATTCTGGAGCGGCGATTGAGACGTGGTTTCTACCAACATCAACGAAATCACCAAAATTATGGATTTTCTCGTGGAAGAATGGCGTCTCATCCTCCATAGAGTTCCAGACACCTGTGGAATCTGTGCCAAAGCTCATTGAAGTTGTTAAGTGGGTGTTGGGGTTTCCTTTATCTTGGCAGTTACCTGTATGTAACCTATACGGAATACCAGATGTGTAATGTATATACACATGCTGGAATAGTGGACCTGATGTTCCAGACTGATAGACTCATGCATATAGAGTGGAATACACAAACAAACTCATAGGCTTCCTCTTCATACACTGCGCTGCTGCCTCCTGCCTGCCTGCCTGCCGCCTGCCTGCCTGCCTGCCTGCCTGCCTGCCTGCCTGCTACTGCCTGCTGCCTGCTGCCTGCGCTCCTACCTGCCTGCTGCCTGCCTGCCTGCCTGCCTAGCGCTGCTACTTGCCTACCTGCCTGCACTGACTGCTGACGAGTCTGCATGAACCCTTTTGTCTTCTGAACTGAACCAACTCAAACACGCTGTAAGAACCACTGCTAAGAACCTAGTCCTCAACCCTTCTCTACTCTATTGTCCTGATTCTCACTAGAACCTCTACTCTAGAAACCCTCTAGAATTTAGATCATTGGATGGGCAACTTCGATGGGGTTGAGGCCACAAGAGGGAAATGAAACTATCATGGTAGGCCCGCAGTGGCTTGTGGGTCTGCGTACCCACATCCTATTTAATATGATAACTGAGGATCAAGGGCCCCGCCCTGGTTGGTAATTGGACCATGATTACTAACAAGTTTAGATAAGCTGGCCGCTAGACTCGTTTACCAATCTAAAACATTTTAGGTGACAGTGACTGCTGATGCACAGCCACATGACCAAATTGCGCCTTGTGTATTTTAGTATTCTAACTCTCAACAGGAAGTTGAGACTGAGTTCCCTAGTCGGGGGGGGGGTGGGGGGGTGCCTACAAAAAGGGGGCGTTGCCCATCCTGTTCTACATCCTCAATAGAAGCCTACTGGGGGATTGATCCTAGTTCTGCTTCTTAGAACCTTGAGATGACTTTCCCCCTTTTCTTAGAACCTGCTTTTAGAACCCTACCCACCTCACTAGAAGCTGCTTATTAGAACCTACCACCTGCTAGAACGCTGCTTATTAGAACCCTCCACTGGAACGCTGCTTATTAGAACCCTACCACCTCACTAGAACGCTGCTATTAGAACCCTACCGTCATGCGAAGCTTTATTAGAACCCATACCACACTCATTAGAATGCTGCTTTTAGAACCCTACCCATCTACTAGAATGCTGTCTTATTAGAACCCTACCCACCTCACTAGACTGCCTATACTTTATATAGAACCCTTAAAGCCTACCTCACCACTAGAACTGCTTATTAGAAACCCTACTCCACCTCACTAGAACGCTGCTTATTAGAACCCTACCACCTCACTAGAAGGCTGCTTATTAGAACCCTACCCACCTCACTAGAACGCTGCTTATTAGAACCTACCAACCTCACTAGAACCTGCTTATTAGAACCCTAACCACCTCACTAGAACGCTGCTTATTAGAACCCTAGCCCACCTCACTAGATACGTGCTTATTAGAACCCTACCCACCTCACTAGAAACGCTGCTTATTAGCCCTACCACACCTAATAGAACTGGCGTGACACCCACTCACTAGAGAAACCTGCATTATTTTGAAAAAACCCCTAACGTCTCAGCTGTCTAATCTAGAGCCAATGCTTTATTAGAACCCTACACCGTCACTAGAAACCTTTTAGACATCCCTCTGCTCTATTCGAGCACCCGCACCACTCTCAACTAGAACGCTGTTTATTATGAAACCCTACCCACTCACTGAGAAACTCGCTTATTAGAACCCTACCCACCTCACTAAATGCTTTTTAGAACCTACACCTCACTAAGAACCTGCTTTATTAGACTCCTACCCACCTCACATAGAACGCTGTTTTAGAACCCTAGCCAGACGTTATACCTACACTCATGAGACAGCTGCTTATTAAAAGAAAAAAAACCCCTCCCACCGCATCACTAAACGCTGCTTATTAGAACGCTACCCACCTCACTACCTCTAAGACCTATCACAGAACTGCTTCAGGATTACTTGTAGTCCGACAGTAAAACAAGTGTGTTTTTCCTTGTCAACCCAGCAGAGCAGGGCTCATGTTAGCGCTCAGTTTATGACGCCACAGACAGAACACATGGAATCCATCAGTAGAGCTGAGCAACTGATTCAACACTTTTGTAAATCCTGAATAACAGGGAGCTCAGCAGCTTCAAGTCCTCACATGTCTCTTTCTCTTCCTGTCTCGCTTGCATCCCGTCGCAATCTCTCGCTGTCATCCTCCCTGTTCTCATCTCTCCCTGTCTCTGCTCTCTGTCTCCTCTCTCTGTCTCTCTCTCGTCTCTTCTGCTCTCTCTCTCCTTCGTTCTCTCTCTCTCCTCTCTTCTCTCCTTCTCTCTTCTGTCTCCTCTCTCTGTCTCTTCTCTTTCCCACTAATTAGTAGAGTATAGAAATGTACCTGGTCCTCGCAGATCAACAGATGAGCTGGCTGGCAAGGAACATGACACAGAGCTGCAGAAGTTGGCAATGGTGTTTGCATCTGGGAAAGGGATTACCGACAGTGGAGTCTGCCTCTAGTCCGACAGAGGGATGACAGCCAGGACTTCCTCTCTTTATTCCTCTGTTTACTATCCGCCTCTTCTTTCTGCCTCTATATTATCTGTCTGCTTCTCTTCTGCCTTCACTTTTGCACATGAGCTCATTTCTCCCTCTCCCACTCCCCCCCCCTCTCTCGCTTCTCCCCTCTCCACCGCTCTCTCTCTCCTCTAGCCATCTCTCTCCGTCTAGCCATCTCTCTCCTCCTCAGGCCATCTCTCTCCTTAAGCATCTCTCTCCCCCTGCACTATCTCCTCCGCCATCTATCTTCTCCCCTCTAGGCTTCTCTCTCCCCTCTGTAACATCTTCTCCCCTCTCTCTCTACCCTCTAGCCATCTCTCTCCCTTCCTCTCTCCCTCTAGCCATCTCTCTCCCTCTCTCTCTCCTCTAAGCCATTCTCTATCTCTCATGCTCCCTGCCTCTGCTTGCTCTTTATTTCACTGGAAGTCAGTTAAGAACAAATTCGTCATTCACAAAGGATCTGCCTGTTCTCTTTGCATCCTCTTTCCATCTCTCCTTGTGTCTTCCTTACCCTCTCCTTGTGTCTTCTCCTTCCACCCTCTCCTTTGGTGTTTCTTCCCCTCTCCTTCCTGTTCTCAGCACCGTTGCCTTCCCATCAGCCGTCGCTGCTGTCTGCTGGGAATAAAGGACAATTGAGCTGGTGGTTTACTATCCTTAAAGACTTTCCTTCCTTCTAGTGGCCATTACCATGCTCTTTCCTGTCTACCTACTTGGGGGGGGGGGCGCTTTGTGTGTGTGTGAAATTATGTGTAAGATCTGAATCAGGCGTTTGAACCACCTCAGTATGTAGCACTAGTGTGTCATCTTCGCACCCCCCCCCACAGACACTTACGGCTAATCCGTCTTCAGGACCCCCCCCACAGACACACTTACGTGCTTATATCGTTATCAGCAACCTCCCCGCCCACACCCCCCCCCCCAGCAGACACACTTAACGTGCTATATCAGTCATCAGCACCCCCCCATGTTACATGTTAAGACTGTTCTGTGCGTGCTACATGATCCATGAAGGTGGAATGTTGTAAGTCGTAAGAGGACTCTAAAAGGTTAAAGGTTATGTTGGTCTGCTGAACACGTTACTGCTTTTTGAGTCGTTCGGTTCGATTGTAAAAATCTAAATAATAATCCGTTTTCCCATATTCGGTTTTCGAATATCATCATTATTACATAAACGCACAATGAAATAATAGCTTTATAATGGAATTCCACATCCAAAAAATAATGACATTCATTGCCAAAACATGTAAAATATTCCATTGTCTCTGTTCAGGTCCACATTGGGTAGACATCAATAGAAAAACGGAAATGACTATGAAATAATAATTCAGTTGTGTATATTACTTAGTTTTTATGTAATGACTTTATTATGTTATTCCTTAAAGTCAATCATCTCTGCTCAGGCACGTGATCTGAGCCAGCCGCCAGACAGCCAGGGGTATCTTCTGTGCTCTCCTGTACATCATCTCTGCTCAGGCAGTTATCAGCCACTGCCAGACCATCTAGGTTATCTCTGTGCTCTCCTAAAGTCATCATCTCTGTTCGGCAGTATCAGCCGACCAGCCAGACCATCTAGGTTATCTCTGTGCTCTCCTTAAGTCATCATCTCTGCTCAGGCAGTATCAGCCCAGCCAGCCAGCCAGACCATCTAGGATATCTCTGTGTTCCCATACTGTACTGTCTGTATCATGCTATTTAACTAGGCTAGCCTGCTAAGTATGCTGCAGAGAGCTGTCTGAGGAAATCATTCTTCTAGTTTTCAGAGTGAGTAAGAGCACGAACTTTCACTAACTGTCTCTGTGCCTCTCGTCGTTGTGTAGGTTTATTACTCTCGTCGCGTCTGTGTGTATTATCTAACGTAGCAAGGGTTAAAGTGTTATCCATACAGAAGATCTGAGTAATATAATTGAGGAGATGGCTCATGTCTCCATCTCCATCTAGCGCAATGGATTGTATTTGTAAGTTGATTTACGCACGTCTAGACGTAGCAGCGCGTAAAGTGTATCCAGCAGAGATCTGTATCTAATGAGGGAGATGCTCATGTTCCAACTCCATATAGCGCAATGGATTATGGTAATTGTAGTTAATTACAGTCCTAACGTAGCAGGCGTAAAAGTGTATCCATCCAGAGATCTGTATATA
Organism: Salvelinus sp. IW2-2015; assembly: GCF_002910315.2. Classification (NCBI taxonomy): domain Eukaryota; kingdom Metazoa; phylum Chordata; class Actinopteri; order Salmoniformes; family Salmonidae; genus Salvelinus; species Salvelinus sp. IW2-2015. Next base: position 135,971 of record NW_019942645.1, read on the forward strand.
ATGAAGGAGATGCTCATGTCCCAACTCCATCAGCGCAATGGATTATGGTAATTGTAGTTAATTACCAGGTCTAACGTAGCAGGCGTAAAAGTGTATCCATCCAGAGATCTATATAATGAGGAGATGCTCATGTCTCCAACTCCATCTAGCGCATGGATTATGGTAATTGTAGTTAATTACCACGTCCTAACGTAGCAGGCGTAAAAGTGTATCCATCCAGAGATCTGTATATAATGAGGAGATGCTCATGTCTCCACAAACGTTAGGTCGAAATAATACCCATAGATACGCGTAGAAAACCCATAGATACCATTGGCAGATTTTGGTGAGAGTGAAAGCTTCCTCTCAGATCCCTCTCTATCAGAGACTGGGAAAAACTAGCGCAATGGATTCTGGTAATTGTAGTTAKTTACCACGTTTCTGCYCTGAACTAGYTTGAATATTTGCTTAATGAAAACTACAACTCCCTTCAGCCCAGCATCCCACGTAGTTTTTGACTTGATTTCTGTCGTGAATAATTGTATTTCCTTCTTAAAAAAAACGGAACTAAATTCAAGTAATGGAACCGACGTCGGCCAATTTGTTGTTTAATGACAAAAGAAAAGCTGACGTCAGTTAATCACTCAGCAATAGTTACTGTCTGTCTGTCATATGTGAAAGCCTGTCTGTCTGTGTCTGTCTGTCATATGTGATAGCCTGTCTGTCTGTCATATGTGAAAGCATGTCTGTCTGTCTGTGTCATATGTGAAAGCCTGTCTGTCTGTCTCTGTCATATGTGAAAGCCTGTCTGTCTGTCTGTCTGTCATATGTGAAAGTCTGTCTGTCTGTGAAAGCCTGTCTGTCTGTGTCTGTCTGTCATATGTGAAAGTATGTCTCTCTGTCTGTCTGTCTGTCTGTCTGTCATGTGAAAGCCTGTCTGTCTTATGTGAAAGCGTGTGTGTGTGTGCTTCTGTGTGTGACTTGTGTGAAAGCCTGTCTGACTGTGTGTGTGAGCGAGTGAGGGAGATATGACTTCTGTGAAGGCCTGTGTGCGTGAGTGCCTGTGTGAAGGCCTCCTGTGTGTTTTTGATTGTGTAGAAAGGCAGGACACTGATGGTAAAGGATGTCTCTCTACTTCTCCTCTTCACAGTGGATTCACTATAGAGCTGGCGTCAGCTCTCACTGTTGTGTTTGCTTCCAATATCGGAATCCCAGTCAGTACCACACACTGCAAGGTACGACCCAGTCTGGTGGACCGCCTCCCAGCCTCACCCTTACACTCACATGGCATGTTGGTGTGTGGTGTGTATTTTTGATTTCACCCTTATTTAACCAGGTAGGCCAGAACAAGTTCTCATTTACAACGGTGACCTTGTGAGCCTAAAAGCACCATGTGGTTTGGTTGGTGACAGACCACTAACGTGAAATCTCCTAAGGTTAGATAGTGACAGTTGATTTCAACACTTTATTTGTAGTTTCTTTCATATCAGTCAGTTGAAGACTGAAGTTTACCGCATTTTGTTCCTTATTTCACACCTCCAAATGGAAACCACCCCAAATAGGAACCCACCCCAAATGGAAACCCCAAAACCCACCCAAATGGAAACCCCCCAAATAAGACCCCCAAGTGGAATCCACCCAAAATGACCACCCAAATAACGCCACCCAAATGGAACCCACCCCAAATACCCAAGACCACCCAAAATGAACCCAACCCCAAAATAAGAACCCACCCAAAATAGAACCCGCAAAGACCCATCAAAATAGAGAACCCATCAATAGTAGCACCCCCCAAATGAAGCCCATCCCCAAAATAGAACCCACCCCAAAATAGAACCCACCCCAAATGACACCCATGATCGACCCAAATCAATAAATAGACCTGACTGTGTGTGTGATGGTGCATGTTTTCTTCAGTGCATACTTATGCAATGTTCAGGCTCCCAAACAGCTCATATCTGATCTACATATTTACATGAAATTACTTTAATGATCAAACTAACAATAAAGAAACAACTTGAGGTCTGTAATTCCCAGTGAATTGAGTGTGCTTGGATTATGTGATTTTACATGTGACAGTTCACACATCCAAGCATGCTCATAGGCTGTGGCGGAAGGGCGGGACAAGAGTGGGGAGTGTGGAATGTGTGTGGTTTTGGCCGCTCTATGGGAGGTATGAGAAGGCAGGAAGTAACTGGTCTTATACGACCAGTGTAACCCGAGGTAAGCAGCCCTGTGACCGCAAAGAGCGGGAGTCTAATCTGTTGTTGTGTGTGTGGGTGTGGTTGTAGTTTTAGCATCATAAATCTGACATGTCAGGAGGGACTTGCCCCAATGTTTCACAGCCAATACCAATCCTTTTCCCCAATTATTGGGGAAAAAGAAATAATCTTGATCTGATAAACAGGAATTGGGGCTGCTCTGTAAAAGCAACCAAGAAGAATCTGGTCATGTGTCGTAGCCAGCTGAGATGGAATCTAGCTAAACTCAAACGTTGCGTGTAAATGGGCCGCGTTCCCAGACAGACTACATTTGAAGCCGCACTTACAACCATTAACCCAATAGGTTGCATGATGTCAATCAACTGCAACATCAGGCATTGAACCGACTGTATCATTATGATGTGGCTTAGTCTAATGTTAAACACCTGTCCAGGTGGTTGAGATCTGCGAGGCGACTTGCCATTGTAGTCGTCTGGAAACGGGCCGGATATTGTAACGACGCTGAGCGAATTGAGGCAGCGAGCCATTTCACTGCACACATCGTAGCAGTTTTACAGGTTAGGAAGCGTCATCTCAAGCGAGATGTATTCGAGTTTAATAACGGAGTAGAGGAAGTTCGTCGTATTGAACTGGGTTCAAGGTCCTGAATGGTCCCCCCAACCTGCATTCTTTCTGTACTTCACACACTACAGAGGTCTTGTAAAGGCCACGTTAGTGACACCAGAGGTCAGTAGCATTAGAATAGCAAACAGAAAGAAAAACTAAAATGATAACTTATTGATTTGGTGCAAAAGAAAAAGCTAGTTTTCCATTTCCGTCTGCCAAAATGTTTCCCCGGGTACTGCCTGTGCCCTACATCGAAATGACCCTGACTGCACCGTGCAGCTAGCGAGAGCAACTTCTGATTACATGGTCAGGGTCTTCTTACACAATCACACCAATCACCAGAGAGACAATTACTAGACATCACAATCATACGCACACCGAGCGTAATACGCTCTTACGCATGTTAAACGAGACTTACGCGCCTACTGCTACCAAAGGGCAGTGCGAGCGAGAGAATCGGGAAATGAGGAACTCAGCTCTTCGCCATCCTCTTTTACGTGAACTCTAGATTACAAAAGCAAATTAAAAAAAATCAACTTGAAAATTCACAGCGTTTTGTTTCAGCATTTCCCCAGCTCTTGATGACACAATGTACCCTAAAGGCAAGAGCACTGACCCTTGACCAACGTCCCGTTGGCTGACAATATTGCTCAACGAAGGCAGTTGAGTCAGAGTTCCCAGGCGTAGATAGAGAGAAGCAGATTGCAACCCACTTGCTTTTACCGAAATAGAACTAGTAACAGTTTGGGAAATGGGGCAATTGGAGATGAAAGCCTTTCTCATATAGGATCGACGTGTGTTTTTTCCTTCGAGCGCATATCTCGTGCCGTCTCTCCTCAGTGTCTTCATCTACAAAGGAAGTCCGTTTGACCTATGTGCGGCCAAGGGTCAGGAAGTCCGTTTGACGCCTAGCGGGCAAGTCAGGAGGAGTTTCCGTTTGACCCTATGCTCGGCCAGTTAGGAAGTCCGTTTAACCTAGCTCGAACAGTCAGGAAGTCGCGTTTGAACCCTAGTTCCGAGAGTCAGGGAAGTCGTTTGAAGCCTAGTTCGAGAGGTCAGGGAAGTCCCGTTTGACCCTAGTTCGAAGAGTCACCAGGAAGTCCGTTTGACCCTAGTTTCGAGACAGTCAGGAAGGTCCGTTGACCCTAGCGCGGCAGTCAGGAAGTCCGTATTGACCCTAGCGGCGGCAGTCAGAAGATCGTTTGGACCGTGCTCGAACAGTCAGGAGTCCGTTTTGGACCTAGCTCGACAGTCAGGAAGTCCGTTGGACCCATAGCATCGACAGTCAGGAAAAAGAGTCCTGTTTGGACCCATAGCTCGACAGTCAGGAAGCGTTTGACCTCTAGCTCGACATCAGGAAGTCGTTTGACCCTAGCTCGGCAGTCAGGAAGCTTTTTGACCCCTAGCTCGAACAGTCAGGAAGTCCTTTGACCCCACTTAGCGCGGCCCATGCAGTCAGCGAAGTCCGTTTGACCCTATTGCGGCAGTCAGGAAAGTCCGTTGGACCAATTCTAGCGCGAATACAGTTCAGGAAGGTCCGTTTGACCCTAGCCACTAGTAGTCCGTTTGACCCTGCGCGACCAGTCAGGAAGTCCGTTTTGACCCCTAGTGCCGACAGTCAGGGAGTTTAAGTCGAGATTTAGGACCAGCCGTTTGCGTCGAGAGTCAGGAAGTCCGTTTGGACCCTATTCGGCGAGTCAGGAGTCCGTATTGACCTCCTAGCTCGAGCAGTCAGAAGTCCGTTTGACCCATAGCGTGACAGTCAGGAAGTCCGATTTGACCTAGCTGACAGTCAAGGAGCTAGATCCGGTTTGACACCTAGCATTGACAGTCAGGACAGTACCGTTTGACCTAGCTCGGCAGTCAGGAAGTCCGTTTGACCATAGCTCGACAGTCAGGAATCGTCGTTTTGACCCTAGGCGGCAGTCAGGGAAGTCCGGTTTTGACCCTTATCTCGAGGCAGTCAGAAGTCCGTTTGACCTAGTGCGCGCAGTCAGGAGTCCGTTGACCCTAGCTGCGACAGTCAGGAAGTCTCGTTTGACCCTAGTGCGACAGTCAGGCATGGGTTGGATCTGCTGGTACGAGTGTGCAACTACATTTTATTTTTCAATATGTTCAAATAGCAACCTATTCCCTAACATAGAGCCTTCTAGGGCCCCGGTTTAATGTAAATGCATATATAGGGGATAGGGATGCCATTTGGAACACAGACCGGAGGTCACCAACTGAAATAACACAAGACGGAGTGGCTTAAATTAAATGAGAGGGAGTGGTGTTATGATCGGTCTGCCTGAGGCTAGCCTGGTGCGTTTCATTCATTCAGGAACTAAGATTTCACTAAAATGTTGCATTAGGTAACGTCAATTAACTTTACACAATGCCACTTGAGCTACGCAATGCCGTTTCAGACACATTGGGGATGAATTTAAAACACGTCAATATCCGGTGGAGTGAGTTGGACTAAGGGGGAGACTCGTTAACCCTATGGATTTGGTATGGATGGTAAGAATTAAGTAATCTCAATCGGAGCCCCTCAGACCTTAACCCAATCACAGCTGGAGGAAAAGTGCACAAGGGGTCAAAGCTGAATCGGAGAGTTTGTGCTTGGCCTCAGATTCAGTCTAGTGAAAGCTGATGGGAAGGAGCTACAATGCTTCACTAACATGAACCAGCAGCCAATACCTGCAGTGGGTGGAGCTTATTGGGATGCCCACACATTAGAAGCAACAAGCAACTGACAAGCACGTTCATTACTTCAACGCAAAACCCACTGAATAGAGAGAGAGAGAGAACCAGAGAGAGAGAGAGAGAAGAGAGAGAGAGACAGAAGAAAGAGAGAGAAGAGAGAGAGAGAGAGAGAGACAGAGAAAGAGAGAGAGAGACAGAGAGAGAAGAGAGACAAGAGAGAGAGAGAGAGAGAGAGAGAGAGAGGAGAGAGAGAGAGAACAGATGAAGAGAGAAGAGAGAGAGAGAAGAGAGAGAGAAGAGACGAGAGAGAGGGGCGACAGAGACAGAGAAAGAGAGAGAGAGGAGACCAGAGAAAGAGAAGAGAGGAGACAGAGAAAGAGAGAGAGAAAAGAAGACAGCGAACAGAAAAGAGAAGAGAGGAGACAGAAAAGAGACAAGAGAGAGACAGAGAAAGAGAGAAAGAGAGAAAGGAGAAAGAGAGACAGAGAGAGACAGAGAGAGAAAGAGAGACACGAGAGACAGAGAGAGACAGAAGAGAACAACAGAGAGACAACAGAGGAGACAATGAGAGAGACAGAGAGAGACAGAGAGAGCCAGAGAGACACAGAGAGAGTCAGAGACAAGAGACAGAGAGAGAGGACAGAGACAGAGAAAGAGAGAGCGAGACAGAGAAGAGAAGAGAGAGCAGAAGAAGAGAGAAAGGAGAGAGACAGAGAAGAGAGCAAAGAAGAAAGGAGAAGAGAGACAAGAGAGAGACAGAGAGAGACGAGAGTAGAAAGAGAGACACACAGAGAGAGACATGAGAGAGACTACAGAGAGACGAGAAGCGACACCAGAGACGAACACAGTAGCCGGACAGAGAAGCACAGAGAGAGACAGAGACAGAGAGGAGAGAAGAGAGAAGAATGAGAGAGAGAGAGAAAGAGAAGAGAGAGAGAGAGAGAGAGAGAGAGGAGAGAGAGAGAGAGAGAGAGAGAGAGAGAGAGAGGGAGAGAGAGAGAGGAGAGAGAGAGAAGAGGAGAGAGAAAGGAGAGAGAGGAGAGTAGAGAGAAAGAGAAGAGGAAAGAGAAGGAAAAGAGGGAGAAGAGAAGAGAAGAGATAAAGTAGAGAGACAGAGAGAGAATAGAGAGAGAGAGAGAGAGAAAGGAGAGAGAGAGAAGAGCGAGAGAGAAAGAGAAGAGAAAGAGAGAGAGAGACAGAGAGAGGAAAGAGAGAGAGGAGAGAAGAGAGAGAGAGAGAGAGATGGAGGGGTAAAAAAACACAGAGAAGAGAGTGAGACAAAGGAGGAGTTGTTAAGATTGTGGGAGCGAGGTCGCCGCAGCCTTTTGAGGCTTTTGTCAGCAAACAGCACACCTTGTGGGACAGAAACACAGGGCCACACTACACACCTGGCCAGGTCACCTTTTTTTTTGTTGTAATGAGAACTTTTCTGGCCTACCTGGTTAAATAAAGGGTGAAATCAAAAATACACACGCACACACCAAATGCCCATGTGAGTGTAAGGGTGGGCTGGGAGGCGGTCCAATCCAGAAACTGGGTCGTAACTTGGCAGTGTGCTGGTACTGACTGGGATTCCGATATTGGAAGCAAAACAACAGTGAGACTGACGCAGCTCTATAGTGGAATGCCAGCTGTGAAGATTTGGAGAAGTAGAGGAGACATCCTTTACCATCAGTGTTCCTGCCTTTCTACACAATCAAAAACAACACAGGAGGCCCTTCCACACAGGCACTCACGCACACAGGCCTTCACAGAAGTCATAATCTCCCTCACTCGGTACACACACAGTCCGACAGGCTTTCAACACAAGTCACACACAGAAGCACACAAAACAGACACGCTTTCACATAAGACAGGACAGCTTTCACATGACAGACAAACAGACAGACAGACAGAGAGACATACTTTCAACATATGAAGACAGACACAGACAGACAGGTTTCACGAGACAGACAGACTTTTCACATATGACAGACAGACAGACAGACAGGCTTTCACATATGACGAGACAGACAGACAGGCTTTTCACATATGAAAACAGACAGACAGACATGCTTTCACATTATGACAGACAGACAGGCTATCAAATATGACGAAGACACAGACAGACAGGCTTTCACATATGACAGACAGACAGTAATATGCTGAGTGAATTAACTGACGTCAGCCTTTTTCTTTTGTCATTAAACAACAAATTGGCCGACGTCGGTTCCATTACTTGAATTTAGTTCCGTTTTTTTTTAAAAAGAAGGAAATAAATTATTCACGACAGGAAATCAAGTCAAAAAACTACGTGGGATGCGGGGCTGAAGGGAGTTTGTAAGTTTCAATAAGCAAATATTCAACCTAGTTCAGCCGCAGAACGTGGTAATTTAACTACAATTAAACAGAATCCATTGCCTAGTTTTTCCCAGTCCCTCTGATAGAGAGGGATCTGAGAGGAAGCTATTCATCTCTCACAAAAATCTGTCCAATGGGTATCTATGGGTTTCTAAAACGCGTATCTATGGTTTATTTTCGGCAACTACGTTTTGGTTGGAGACTGAGCATCTCCTGCATTATATACCGATCTCTGGATGGAATACACTTTACGCCTGCTACGTTTAGGACGTGGTAATTAACTACATTACCTAATCCATTGCGCTAGATGGAGTTTGGAGACATGAGCATCTCCCTCATTATATACATTATTCTGGAGGTACACTTTTAACGCCTGCTACGTTAAGGCGTGGTAATTACTACAATTAACCATAATGCCATTGCGCTAGATGGAGTTGGAGACATGGAAGCATCTCCTCATTATATACAGATCTCTGGATGGATACACTTTACGCCTGCCATACGTTAGGAGTGGTATAACTACAATTCCATAATCCCATTTGCGCTAGATGGAGTTGGAGACAATGAGCAATCTCCTCATTTTAATCTCTCTCAACAAAACAATGCGCAATGGAGCCCCCTCCAAGCCCCCCCCCCCCCCCCCGCCCCCGCCCCGCGCCCCGCCCCCCCCCCGACCCCCCCCCCCCCCCCCCGCGCCGAAGGCCCCGAATAAATAAAATCCCCCCG
>NW_019942645.1:144556-148819 GCF_002910315.2 Salvelinus sp. IW2-2015
TAATGAGGAGATGCTCATAGCTCCAACTCCAATTAGGCATGGATTATGGTAATTTGTAGTTAATTACTAGTCCTACAAGTAGAAGGCGTAAAAAGTGTATCCATCCAGAGATTGTATTAATGAGGAGATGCTCCCGATGTTCCCAATCCGATCAGCGCAATGGATTATGAATTGTAATTATATAAGCAGTTATACGTAGCAGGCGTAATAAGTGTATCATCCCGAGATCTGATATAATGAGGAGAGTGCTCATGTCTCAACTCCATCTAGCGCATGGAGTTATGTGTATTGTAGTTAATTACAAACGTCCTAAGCGTAGCAGGCGTAAAAGTTGTATCCATCCAGAGATCTGTATATAATGAGGAGATGCTCATGTTCCACAAAGTTAGGTCCGAAAATAATCCCATAGATACGCGTAGAAACCCATAGATACCCATTGGACAGATTTTGGTGAGAGTGAAAGCTTCTCTTCAGATCCCTCTCTACAAGAGACTGGGAAAACTAGCGCAATGGATTCTGGTAATTGTAGTTATTACCACGTTTCTGCGCTGAACTAGGTTGAATATTTGCTTAATGAAAACTACAACTCCCTTCAGCCCAGCATCCACGTAGTTTTTTGACTTGATTTCTGTCGTGAATGATTGTATTTCCTTCTAAAAAAACGGAACTAAATTCAAGTAATGGAACCGACGTGGCCAATTTGTTTGTTTAATGACAAAGAAAAGCTGACGTCATGTTAATCACTCAGAAATAGTTACTGTCTGTCTGTCATATGTGAAAGCCTGTCTGTCTGTGTCTGTCTGTCATATGTGATAGCCTGTCTGTCTGTCATATGTGAAAGATGTCTGTCTGTCTGTTCAATATGTGAAAGCCTGTCTGTCTGTCTCGTCATATGTGAAAGCCTGTCTGTCTGTCTGTCTGTGCTATATGTGAAAGTCTGTCTGTGTCTGTGAAGCCTGTCTGTCGTGTCTGTCTTCATATGTGAAGTGTCTCGTGTCTGTCTGTCTGTCTGTCATGTCTGTTGATGTGAAAGCGTGTGTGTGTGTGCTTCTGTGTGTGATTGTGTGAAAGCCTGTCTGACTGTGTGTGTGAGCGGTGAGGGAGATATGATTCTGTGAGGCTGTGTGCGTGAGTGCCTGTGGAAGCCTCCTGTGTGTTTTTTGATTGTGTGAAAGGCAGGACACTGATGTGTAAAAGGATGTCTCTCTACTTTCTCCTCTTCACAGTGGATTCACTATAGAGCTGGCGTCAGCTCTCACTGTGTGTTTGCTTCCAATATCGGATCCCAGTCAGTACACACACACTGCAAGGTACGACCCAGTCTGGTGGACCGCCTCCCAGCCTCACCCTTACACTCACATGGCATGTTGGTGTGTGGTGTGTATTTTTGATTTTCACCCTTATTTAACCAGGTAGGCCAGAACAAGTTCTCATTTACAACGGTGACCTGGCAGGTGTGTAGGTGTGGTGGGTTTGTTCCCACAGGTGTGCTGTTTGCTGAAAGCCTCAAAAGGCTGGGCTACCTCGCTCCACAATCTTACAACTCCTCCTTGTCTCACTTCTCTCTCTGTGTTTTTGTACCCTCATCTCTCTCTCTCTCTCTCCTCTCTCTCTCTCTTTCTCTCTCTGTCTCTCTCTCTCTTTCTCTCTCTTCTCTCTCTCTCTCTTTCTTCTCTCTCTCTTTTCTTCTCTCTCTCTCTCTTTCTCTCTCTTCCTCTCTCTTCTTCTCTCTCTCTCTCTTCTCTTTCTTCTCTCTCTCTCTCTTCCTCTCTCTCTCCTCTCTTTCTCTTCTCTTTCTCATCTCTCTCCTCTCTCTTTCCTCTCTCTCTTCTCTCTCTCTCTCTCTCTCTCTCTCATCCTCTCTTCTCTCTCTCTCTCTCTCTCTCTTCTCTCTGTCTCTCTCTCTTTCTCTCTCTCTCTCTCTGCTCTTCTCTCTTCTGTTCTCTCTGTTCTCTCTCTTGTCTCTCTGTTGTCTTCGTCTCTCTCTGTTTCTCTCTGTCTCTTCTCTTTCTCTGCTTCTCTCTCTTGTCTCTCTGTCTCTCTCTTGTCTCTTTCTCTCCTTTCTCTCTTCTCTCTTCTCTCTGTCTTTCTCTCTTTTCTCTCTCGTTTCTCTGTCTCTCTCTTCTCTTTCTCTGTCTCTCTCTCTGCTTTCTCTGTCTCTGGTCTCTCTTCTGTTCTTGTCTCTGTCTCTCTCGTGCTGTCCTCTCTTGTCTCTCTCTGTCTCTCTCTGTCCGTCTCTCTGGTCTCTCTGCTCTTCTGTCTCTCTCTGTTCTCTCTTTCTTGCCCTTCTTTCTTCTTCGTTCTCTCTTCAACCTTCGTCTCTTCTTCTTTGTTATCTTTCTCACTCTCTCTTCTATCCTTTTCTCTCTCTTTCTCTCCTCTCTTCTTTTCTCGGCTTGTCCTCTCTCTCTCTTCCTTTCTCTTTCTCTCTCTCTTCTCTGTCTCTTTCTCTCTTCTCTTCTCTCTCTCTTCTTCTCTGTCTCTCTTCTCTCTCTGCTCTCTCTCTCTCTGTTCTCTTGTCTCTCTCTCTCTTTCTCTCGTTCTCTCTTCTCTTTCTCTCTCTCTGTCTTTCTCTCTCTTCTCTTCTTTCGTCTCTCTCTCTCTCTCTCTATTCGTGGGTTTTGCGTTGAGTAATGAGGCTTGTGTGTTGTTCTCCTAATGTGGCATCCCAATCAGCTCCACCCATGCAAGCGTAATTGGCGTGTGGTCGTTAGTGAAGCATTGTAGCTCCTCCCATCAGCTTCACTAGACTGAATCTGAGCAAATCACAACTCTCCGAGTTTTCAGCTTTGAGCCCCTTGTGCACTTTTCCTCCCAGCTGTGATTGGGTTAAGGTCTGAGGGGCTCGCATGCGATTACTTAATTCTACCATCCATCCATCCAATAGTTAACGGAGTTCCTTAGTTCACTCACCCACCTGATATTTTGACGTGTTTTAAATCATCCCCAATGTGTCTGAACGGCATTTGCGTAGCCTCAATGGCATTGTGTAAGTAATGACGTTACCTAATGCAACATTTTAGTGAAATCTGTGTTCCTGAATGAAGAAACGCCACCAGGCCTAGCCTCAGCAGGACCGATCATAACACCACTCCTCTCATTTAATTAGGCCACTCCAGTCTTGTGTTATTCAGTGGTGACTCGGTCCTGTTGTTCAAATGCATCTATCCCCTATATAGTTGCTAGCATTTAACGGGGGCCCAGAAGGCTCATGTAATGGGAATAGGTGCTATGTTGAACATATTGAGAAAATAATGTAGTTGCACACTCTAGCCAGCAGATCCAACCCACTTTCCTGAACTGTCGCAAGGTAACGGATCGACTGGCTGTCAAGACCCCTGCTGTCCGTAAGCAGTTCCTGACTCCGCCATAGGGGTCAAAACGGACTTCTGAACTGCCGCGCTAGGGTCAAACGGACTTCCTGACTGCCGCGATAAGGGTCAAACGACTTCTGACTGCCGCGGCTAGGGTCAAACGGACTTCTGACTGTCGCACTTTAGGTCAGGAACACTTCCTGCACTGGTCGCTAGGGTCAAATCGGACTTCCTGGACTGGCGCGCTAGGGTCAAACGGACTTCCTGACTGCGCTAGGGTCAAACGGAACTTCCTGACTGCCGCGCTAGGGTCAAAAACGACTTCTGACTGTCTCCGGCTAGGGTCAAACGGACTTCCTGGACTGCTGCTAGGTCAAACGGACTTCCTGACGTCGCGCTAGGGTCAAACGGACTTTCCTGACTGTCGCGTAGGGTCAAACGGACTCCTGACTGCGCGCTAGGGTCAAAGGACTTCCTGCCGCTAGTGCAAGACTTCCGCGCATAGGGTCAAACGGACTTCCTGACTGCCGCGCTAGGGTCAAACGCGATTCCTTGACTGTCGGCTAGGGTCAAACGTGACCTTCCTGACCTGCCGCCGGTATGGGTCAAACGGACTGTCCTGACCTGGCGGGTCTCGGTCAAACGGACTTCATGACTGTCGAGTAGGGGTCAAACGGACTTCCTTGACTGTCGAGCTAGGGTTCAAAAGGACCCTTCCTGAAACTGTCGAGCTAGGGTTTCAAACGGACCTTCCTGATGTCGAGCTAGGGTCAAACGGACTTCTCTGACTGCCGCGCTAAGTCAACGGACTTCCTGAACTGCCGCGCTAGGGTCAAACGGACTTCCTGACTCTAGAACTAGGGTCAACGGAACTTCTGACTCTCGAACTAGGTGCAAAGCGGACTTCCCTGACCTCTCGAACTAGGGTCAAAAACGGACTTCCTGACTC
>NW_019942645.1:148844-152533 GCF_002910315.2 Salvelinus sp. IW2-2015
GGCAGGTGTGTAGGTGTGGGTGTTTGTTCCCACAGGTGTGCTGTTTGCTGAAAGCCTCAAAAGGCTGGGCTCCTCGCTCCCACAATCTTACAACTCCTCCTTGTCTCACTTCTCTTCTCTTGTGTTTTGTAGCCCTCCATCTCTCTCTCTCTCTTTCTCTTCGTTCTCTTTCTCTCTCTGTCTCTGTCTCCTTCCTTTCTCTCTTTCTTCTCTCTCTCTCTTCTGTCTCTCTCTCTGTCTCTTGTCTACTCCCTCTTTCTCGCTTCTTCTCTTCTCTTTTTTTCTCTTTCTTTCTTTCTCTGTCTCTCTTGTCTTGTCTCGTCTCTCTCTGCTCTCGTCTCTCTGTCTCTCTCTGTCTCTCTGTCCTCTCCTCTGCTTCTCTCTGTCTCTCTCTGTCTCTCCTCGTTCTTCTGTACTCTTTCTCTCTCTCCCTCTTCTTGCTCTCTCTTCTCTCTCTCCTGTCTCTTTTTCTCTGTTTTCTCTCTCTCTCTGTCTCTTTTCTCTTTTCTTTCTCTCTCTTTCTGTTCTTTCCTCTCGTCTCTCTTTCTCTGTCTCTTTCTCTCTCTCTCTTTCGCTGTCTCTCTCTTTTCTCTCTCTCTTGCTCATTTTTCTCTTCTCTTTCTTTCTCCTCTTTTCTCTCTCTCTCTCTCTCTTCTCTATTCATGGGTTTGGCGTTGAGTAATGAGTGCTCTGTCAGTGCTTGTTGCTTTAATGTGGGCATCCCAATAAGCTCCACCACTGCAAGGTATTGGCGTGCTGGTTCGTTTAGTGAAGCATTGTAGCTCGTCCCATCAGCTTCACTAGACTGAATCTGAGCCAATCACAATCTCCGAGTTTTCAGCTTTGACCCCTTGTGCACTTTTCCTCCAGCTGTGCTTGGGTTAAGGTCCGAGGGGTCCGATGGATTACTTAATTCTTACCAGCATCATCCATCCAATAGTTCGCGGAGTTCCCTTAGTTCACTCACCCCACCTGATATTGACGTGTTTTAAATCATCCAAATGTGTCTGAAACGGCATTGCGTAGCTCAGTGGGATTGTGTAAGTAATGACGTTACCTAATGCAACATTTTGTGAAATCCTTAGTTCTTCGAACTAGGGTCAAACGGACTTCCTGACTGTCGAGCTAGGGTCAAACGGACTTCCTGACTGCCGAGCTAGGGTCAAACGGACTTCCTGACTGCCGCGCTAGGGTCAAACGGACTTCCTGACTGCCGCACTAGGGTCAAACGGACTTCCTTTGTAGATGAAGACACTGAGGAGAGACGGCACGAGATATGGCTCAAGGAAAACACACGTCGATCCAGGGATGAGAAAGGCTTTCATCTCCAAATTGCCTCATTATCCCAACTGTTACTAGTGCAGCTGTAAAAGCAAGTGGGTTGCATCTGCTGGCTACTATACACGCTGGAACTCTGACTCAACTGCTTCGTTGAGCAATATTTCAGCAACGGACTTGGTCAAGTCAGGCTTTTCCTTTAGGTACATTTGTCATCAGCTGGGGGAAAATGCTCAAGAAACAAAACTGTATTTTCAATTGATTTTTTTTTTTAAATGCTAAATTCACTAAAATCAACCTGATGCTAAACCATTTCTCTCCTCCACTCCCTTGGTAGCAGTAGGCCTAACTCTCTTTAACATGCTAATAGCTAGTTACGTCTGTCGTATGATTGTGATGTCRATATTGTCTCTCTGGTGATTGGTTGATTTGTAAAGACCACTGACCAATTAATCAGAAGTTGCTAAACTCACGATCAGGGTCATATTCATTAGGGCACACCGTAGGGAAAAACATTTTGCAACYGAAATGGAAAACTAGCTTTTCTTATTGCACAAATCCAATAAGTATCATTTTAGTTTTCTTCTGTTTGTATCCTAATGACTACGACCCTGGTGTCACTAACGTGGCCTTTACCAAGACCTCTGTAGTGTGTGAGTACAGGAAAGAGTGCAGGTTGGGGGGACCATTCAGGACCATTGAACCCAGTTCAATAACGAGAACTTCCCTACTCCGTTATTAAACGAATACATCTCTGAGATGACGCCCTAACCCTGTAAAAACTGCTACGATGWTGTGCAGTGACAAGTCCGCTGCTCAATTCGCTCAGCGTCGTACAATATCCGCGTTTCAGACCGACTACACTGCAGTCGCCTGCCAGATCTCAACACCTGGACAGGTGTTTAACATATCAGCTAACCACATCATATGATACAGTCGTTCAATGCCTGACTGTGCAGTTGATGACATCATGCAACCATTGGTTAATGGTTGTAAGTGCGGCTTCAAATGTAGTCTGTCTGGAACGCGCCCATTCTCACAACGTTGAGTTAGCTAGATTCCATCTCAGCTGCTCACGACCACACAGATTCTCTGGTTGCTTTTACAGAGGCAGCCCAATTCTGTTTATCAGATCAGATTTTTTTTTTTCAATAATTGGGAAAAGGATTGGAATTGGGCTGTGAAACATGGGGCAGTCCCTCCTGACCTAGTCCAGATTTAGACTGCTACACACACACACACACACACACACACACAACAGATTTAGACTCCCGCTCTTTGCGTCACAGGGCTGCTACCTCGGGTTACACTGGTCGTATAAGACCAGTACTCTCTGCTCTCAGTACCTCCCCATAGAGGGCCAAACACACACACACACACACTCACACACACTCTGTCCCGCCCTTCCGCCACACATATGGAGCATGCTTGGATGTGTGACTGTACATGGAAATCACATAATCCAGCACACCAATTCCACTGGGAATTACAGACCTCAAGTTGTTTTTATTGTTAGTTTGATCATAAAGTATTTCATGTAAATATGTGAGATCAGATATGAGCTGTTGTGGGAGCCTGAACATTGCATAAGTATGCACTGAAGAAAACATGCACCATCACACACACATTCAGCTATTTATTGATTTGGGTAAACAGGAGAGAGACTCTTGAGCAGTTAGTTGTTTCAGGGCTGCAAGCGCTTCTCTGGCCAGTTTGGCTGGACCAGGAACTGGCTGAACTCATATAAATATATATTATTTTACCATTCTGTGTGCGGTTATTTTGTTCTCTCTCTCCTCCCCCCCCATCCATGGTGAACCAGGTGGGCCGGTGTAGCGGTTGGCTGGATCCGCTCCTAAGAAAGGCGGTTGATTGGCGTTGTTCCGTAACATCTTCTGGCGTGGTTTGTCACAGTGCCAGTCAGCCGGGCTGTTCAGTCGCGTCGGTCTATGGCCGCTGTTAGTCTACGGCATCTCCCTAGTCTGAGGATGAGGAGGAGAGAGGGAGAAAAGCGAGAATGGAGAGAGAGAGTGGAGAGGGGATGGTAAAGAAAGAGGAATGCAGAATGAGCTACGTAGGAGAAAGTAGATCATGATTGGATGGAGTGGTTTAATTAAACTGGTCTAGAGGGGAGAAGAAAAGAGAGTTAGATCACACGCTGCCTGGGTTCTAGTTGAGAAGAGGGTTAGATCAATGCTGCATGGGTTTGGTTCGAAGAGGGTTAGATGTACATGTTTCCTGGTTCTAGTTCCTGAAGAGTGCGGGTGGTTAGATTACATGTTGGCTGGGTTTGGTCCAGAGGCTTGTTGAGTCTATGTGAAGAAATCTCGTTTTATTTTTTATTTTTTTATTTTTTGCATTAAAAAAACTATATGTTCATCTTATAAAACCTTGCTGTACAGACGATATTA
>NW_019942645.1:152558-154446 GCF_002910315.2 Salvelinus sp. IW2-2015
GATTCCATTTGGGGTGGGTTCTATTTGGGGGTGGGTTCTATTTTGGGGTGGGTTCCTATTTGGGGTGGGTTTGGGGGTACATTTGGTGGTTTCATGGGATTCTATTTGGGGTGGGTTTATTTGGGTGGTTCTTTGGGGGGTTCTATTTTGGGTGGGTCTAGTTGTGGGTTTGGTGGGTTCATTGGTCGTTATTTGGGGTGGGTTCCATTTGGGTGGGTTTCCATTTGGGGTGGCTTTTGGGTGTTTTCCATTTGGGGCGGGTTGGGTGGTTCATTGGGGTGGGTTCTATTTTGGGGTGGGTTTCCATTTGGGGTGGCGTTCATTTGGGGTGGTGAAATAAGAAACTAAAATGGGTAACTTCACAGTCTTCAATTCTCCTGACTGATATGAACAAACCTACAAATAGAAGTGTTGAAATCCAACTGTCACTACTAACCTAGAGATTTCACGTTAGTGGTCCTGTCACAACAACACTGTGGCTTATTAGGCTCAGCAGAAGGCTTTTGTTCTATCCCTGCATTAACAACACACCTGACTGCAGGTCAGGTCTTTGAGCAGTTAGTTGTTTCAGGGTTGCACAGCCTTCTCTGGCCAGGTTTGGCTGGACCAGGACCACTGGCTGAACTCATATAAATATATTATTATTTTACCATTCTGTGGTGCGGTTAATTTTGTTCTCTCGTCTCCTCCCCCCCTCCGCATGGTGAACCAGGTGGGCCGGTGTAGCGGTTGGCTGGATCCCTCCTAAGAAAGGCGTTATTGGCGGTTGTTCCGTAACATCTTCTGCGCGATGGTTTGTCACAGCTGCCAGTCAGCCGGGCTGTTCAGTCGCCGTCGGTCATGGCCGCTGTTGTCTACGGCATCTCCCTACGTCTGAGGAAGAGGAGGAGAGAGGGAGAAGGACGTGTTACGGACGGACGTGTTACGGACAGATATACGTTAAGACACTAGGATTCTACTGTTTTACAGGCAATAATATGAAAGATAAATGCAGTCAACACAATGTTTCGGTCATCACTAGTTAACACAGTTAAAATGATATCTTATCTTTATATATATATATATATCTCTTTCATTGCGTTATTAGCGGCTGCCTGCAGTAGGAAACCACGGTGTAGTTGGTTCAGTAGTTATCCTTAATGCCCAAAAGAAAAATTGTACATATTGTAATATTGGATTATTTGAGTGCGATTTGTTGTACTGCGGCTTAGCTTTAAAACAAAAGATGTGTGTCGTTCAACCAAACCACTCTGACCCTTCATAGCCTACCATTACCGTTACTGCCCTTACATGCTAGACAGGAAGGAAGTTACTGCCCTTACACGCTAGACAGGAAGGAAGGTCTTGTTGCCACGGCGACCATAAAACCCTCCCAGGGTGCTGAGATTGCAATTTTTTTTCAGATATACAGTACCAGTCAATTTTGGCCACACCTACTAATTCAAGGATTTCTCTTWATTTTTACTATTGTCTACATTGTAGAATAATAGTGGAGACATCAACACTATGAAATAACAATGGAATCATGTAGTAACCAAAAAAAAAGTGTTACAAATCAAAGTGTATTTTAGATTCTTCAAAGTAGCCACCCTTTGCCTAAATGACAGCATTGCACACTCTTGATATTCTCAACCAGCTTCACCTGGAATGCTTTTCCAACAGTCTTGAAGGAGTTCCCACATGCTGAGTACTTTCTTCACTCTGCGGTATCCCAAATCATRTCAATTGGGTTGAGGTCGGGTGATTTTGGAGGCCAGGTCATCTGATGCAGCACTCATCACTCTCCTTATTGGTAAAATAGCCCTTACACAGCCTGGAGGTGTGTTGGATCATTGTCCTGTTGAAAAACAAATGATAGTCCCACTAAACGCAAACCAGATGAGATGGC
>NW_019942645.1:159811-190159 GCF_002910315.2 Salvelinus sp. IW2-2015
TAGTGGTTTATCTTCTGTATACCACTCCTACCTTGTCACAACACAACTGATTGGCTCAAACACATTAAGAAGGAAAGAAATTTCACAAATTATCTTTTAACAAGGCACACCTGTTAATTTAAATGCATTCCAGGTGACTACCTCATGAAGCTGGTTGAGAGAATGCCAAAAGTGTGCAAAGCTGTCATCAAGGCAAAGGGTGGCTACTTTGAAGAATCTCAAATATAAAATATATTTTGATTTGTTAAACACTTTTCTGGTTACTACATGATTCCATATGTTTTATTTCATAGTTTTGATGTCTTCACTATTATTCTACAWTGTAGAAAATAGTCKAAATAAWAACCCTTGAATGAGTAGGGTTGTATCCAAACTTTTGACTGGTACTGTATACAGTATATATTTTTTTGTATTTTATTAGGATCCCTACAAGCTGTTGCTGAAACATCAGCTACTCTTCCTGGGCTCCACATGAAACATGACATCATACAGAACATTAATTGACAAGGACAGATGTTACCATAGAACCCAGTTACCAGAAGATGTCCCAATTGAACTGCGTTCTGTATGTTTTAAAGATGCATACCCTGTTTTTTAATGTGTTCTATAACGTCATTTTGTACTGTAAACTATCATGTGGTTTTCCGTCTTTTAGATTTTGTATTTTGTCTTTTTGTGAATACTTTTTGTTTTCACTCTGGTTGGAGGTATAGAATACACCCATTATTCTGTCTGACCGTTTCATTTATTATTTAACATTTTAACTGAGCACATGGGGGGGAGGGGGAGGGGGCATTCTCATTTTGTTAATTTCAGAATAATATTTTACCAAAGATCCTGAGGAAAGTCTTTTTAATCAGTTTCAGTATTCTGAACCATCACTTCAAAAAATATATATATTTGACTATTTGCAGAAATTTAACAAACAAACTGTTTCCTTTCTGTAGTCAACTGGATATTTGTTTGTGTTCCAAGTACAGTATTAGAGGTGTGTGTGTGTTGGGTAGGACAGCTCAACAGGGTGCGTTACACCATGCCAAAGTAAGCTGCTGTACTTGCTGTCATAGCAACATGCCAATATCACACAGACACGTCAAAGTATAGCAGCAGCCAAAATACTGAAACCAACACACACACACACACACACGACACCGCCATTTATAAGCCCTATATCCACGCTCGTACGCGTGTATTCAGACTACAACACAGTCACCACGAGCCTTTATAAGCCCCTACTACCAGCTGCACACCTGTAACTTCCAGACTGCACACCACAGCACACACCAGCCACGTATGTTCAGGTTGCCCACCGTGTCGTCGTGTGTATAACTCCAGCCTCTGAGACAATACTGTGAGGATGCTATCACTGTTTAATCATATGGATCAGGTGACCTGTTCTGTTACCGTTTCCTGTTTGTTCAAGTGAAATAACTATAACAGCAGGCGTAAAAAGACCCCTTAGCGTCGAGTTCCCCAAGTTTAGTTTGTTTTTTTCTCCTCCAGGGGAAGAACAGTTAGTTTGTAAAATCCTGTATCGGTGACTCAGTGATAAGGAACTAGCTCAACAGTTATAAGTGTTCACCACAATCTCTGTCTAGACTCTAGATTGACCCCTCCTTTTCCTAGTATGCCACCGACAAAGGGGGGGGGAGGGGGGGGGGGTTTTGGTCACGTCAAATGTCATGTGTGAAGAAAGGATCATATCAGTGATGTCCCCCCGCCCCCTTATTTTTTTGTCATTGGTCCTATCGTCCAATGGTACACTTTTGGTTCTCTATATTATGCACTAACCTCTTTGACCACTACACCATGGGAACTCAAGTCAAAACGGGGGGGGGGGAGGATATCAGTAGTGGTAATTGGGGGGAGTTATAGTGTATTGAGGTGTTATTAAGGGGGGGGGGATGATATCAGTAGTGTTATTAAGGGAGGGGGATGATATCAGTAGTGTTTATTAGGGAGGGGGATGATATCAGTAGTGTTATTAGGGAGGGGGACGATATCAGTAGTGTTATTAGGGAGGGACGATATCATAGTAGTGTTAATTAGGGAGGGGGATATCAGTAGTGTTATTAGGAGGGGGATGATATCAGTAGTGTTATTAGGGAGGGGGGATGATATCAGTAGTGTTATTAGGGAGGGGAGATAATCAGTAGTGTTATTAGGGAGTGGGGTATCAGTGTGGTTATGGGAGGGGGAGATATAGTAGTGTTATTAGGGAGGGGGGGATATCAGTAGTGTTATTAGGGAGGGGGGATATCATAGTGGTTATTAAGGGAGGGGGGGATATCAGTAGTGGTTATTAGGGAGGGGGAGGATATCAGTAGTGTTATTAGAGAGGGGGTGATATCAGTAGTGTTATTAGGAGGGGACGATAGGATTCAGTTAGTGTTTATTAGGGAGTGGGGGATATAGTATGTTATTAGGGAGGGGGAGATATCAGTAGTGTTATTAGGGGTAGGGGGATATCAGTAGTGTTATTAGGGAGGGGGTTGATCATCCGTAGCTGGTATTAGGGAGGGGGGCATGATATTCAGTAGGTGTTATTAGGGAGGGGGAGGATATCAGTAGTGTTATTAGGGAGGGGGAGGATATCAGTAGTGTTATTAGGGAGGGGGATGATAGGGACGATATCAGGGGCTAATATGGAGGGTTCAGGGCTAATATGGAGGTACCTGTAGCTCATAGAGTTGGATAGAGGGCACATACCAATGTCTCTGCCCATGCTAAAACAAGCTTTGTGGCAAGTGAGCCCTCGATCCAACTCTATGGTTTATATCAAGGTTTTGGGAGTAGTTTTGATCATCACCAGCGTTTTTGACGGTCACCTGACTTGTAAACGAACCAACCGCCAATGAAAACTGTTTCTTTTTTTATTTTGACACTTTGTGGTGTTTTTTATTTTTATTTTTATCTCCTGAACCAATCTATGCTTAAGTGGCCATTTGCCTTGTAAAGTTATGTTTTACTGTGTGATGGATACAGTAAGTTTTAAGTACTGTGGAGTTTACATCGTAACTAAGATATTGTTGAGTAACTAAAAAATATATATATGACAAAAAAAAAACGTTTTGCCTAATGATGCCAATGAAAAGACTAAACTATTATTATTATTGTTAACCATGAATAATGTAAGACGAAATAACCTGAAGTGTCTAGACGAAAGAGCGTTAATGACGTCTCATTGTCCTCATGTTTTTCTTCTCTTGTAGTAGAGCTAGTTATCCTGAACCCTCTACACTGCTGTGTTAACACTACATGTATGGCTGCAATTCAATAATGAAGAGAATAAATAGACACATTTCATCAAGACTATATATTTTTCTACCATCTCTGTTTTAACCCCCCCACCGAGTGAACCGCACCAGACGCTGTGAGGAGGGTGGAACACGCTGGGAACCTGGCACAGGGTCACGAGACTGATGTCATTGCTTGTAACCAGGAAGTGGTCATTATGATGTCATGATTTCCTCCATTCCAACGTGATTGGCCACGTTCTGCTCTAACCCAGCGTGCTCTCTCCTTACGTTAGACTGTGTGTCGGTTGTCGATATAGATCAGACTTTTAAATTACCATTTTTATTTTGAATTTTAGATAAAAAAGCACTTTGTAATTTTGTTTCCCTATAACCGCTTTGATGAGCTGCCAGARGGAGGTTACTTATTTATAGCAGGAAACGGAAAGCTTATATTACACTTTTATCATCCATGTCTAGCCAATAAGTTTAAAAGCAGYCCTGAGACCAGTATCACTAAGGACAGAGCTAAGGCTAATAAATCTAAGGTCTGATTTCAAATCAGAAAAAGCTCTGTGGACTGGTYACCTAACGTAGCAGACGTAGAAAGACGCCTGAGCGGAGTTCCCAGGTTGAAAATACTGTATCCCTCAAAACCCGGGAAAGATCCGCTTTGTCGACCTGGCGGAGAGTGGTGGACAGGAGATGACCTGATATGGCTTTATGTCCGAGGCYAGATGACTGCCGCTCGCAGCTCATAGTCCTTGGACAAGCAGTGAGTTGTTATGGAGGCCCGTTCCTGCCAGCATTTTGGCATTAATCCGCTTCCATAGATTGATCCCCTTTGGAACTCACCTGGTCATATTTTTTTTTTTCATGCATTCTCAGTCCTGATAGGCTGTTAGGGATGCACGGCTCAAGGTAGAGAGAGACTCCATTTTGACCAATATTAGCTACTGATCATCAATCAATCAAAAACAACCAATGACTGGGCTGGTATGCCAATGGGGAGAGTTTGACCGTTTGTTACCATGCCGATGCTTGGTAATAGACAACCGAGCCCTCTGACACGCTGCGGGAACATTCTGTGCAATAATAATAAACAAAGCAGTTTCTTGTGGTGTGACGGCGCCACTGTCTCGCTCTGTAGAGGCACTGTTCTTCAGGGTGGATGGATGTAATGGCACTGTGTCCCCCACACGGTGGTGCGTTTGCTATAGCCCGGAATCACTCTGCGTTTCAATATTGTAAGAAACAGAGCTGAATTAATTTTGGATTTCCAGGCTAGCACTGCTGCTGCTCCTGCGGAGGAAACGGTTCCATTCCTCACTTTGTCCACCAGGTAGCGCTAGCTGTCTCTACTGAGGATGCAGACAGTGTGTCCTCATTTTCTATCTAGTCTATTCTGTGGTAGAATGTGCTCCTTACCTTAGCTGGCCTGCAGGTTCTCAAACTGCTCGGTGTTGTCTTTTATAGCGCTTCGCTGTTTAACCGTTTGATAACCGGTCCCACAGAGCATGGGCTCCATCTAAGACTTAACAAAGTAAGCTCTTCTGATTTGCATAATAACTGTACTGTAATGTTTTATTTGTTAAAAAAATATATATATATATGATAATTGTGAAATGAAAAAATGGTCTGCATTTAACTAATTAAATTATGGGAATTAAAATTACAAAGGATACCAAATACAGTGTTGTGGGTGTGGTTATTTTGTGTTGTGGGTATGGTCTCAGCTAAGAGGGGGTGGCCCCAGGGAAGAAGAGAGCATGGCATAGCATTTTCAACCATTGTAAAAGGTAGACTCAGTGATACAGATATACACCGTGGGGCGATTTTTAAGACGGTACAAACCAAGAGGATAATCTCAACGTTTGTTGTCCACACACAATGATAATGAGCAATGTTTTTGTGCAGATGCTTAYCGATTTAAAAACGACCTGGTAATGAATGCAAACAATAGCCCAGGCCAATGAATGTACAATATAACGAGTATATACACTAAGTGTACAAAACATTAAGGACACCTTCCTAATATTGAGTTGTAACCCCCTTTTTCCCTCAGAACAGCCTCAATTCGTCGGGGGATGGACTCTTACAAGGTGTCGAAAGCGTTCCACAGGAGAGCTGGCCAGTTGACTCCAATACTTCCTACAGTTGGCTTGTCAAGTTGGCTGGATGTCCTTTGGAGTGGACCATTCTTGATACACACGGGAAACTGTTGAGCATGAAAAACACAGCAGCGTTGCAGTTCTTAACACTCAATCCGGTGCGCCCTTGCACCTACTACCATAGCAGTATATCAGCCCTCTTCTTGAAAACATATGAAAGGTGTTTTTGAGTTGCGGGTGCTGGGGGTTTAGAAAAATATATATTTAAACTCAGCAAAAAAAGAAACGTCCTCACTGTCGTCAACTGTTTATTTTCAGCAAAACTTTTTTGCTGTGTCTGTCAGCGTAGTGTCCAGAGCATGGAGGCGCTACCAGGGAGACAGGCCAGTACATCAGAAGACGTGGAGGAGGCCGTAGGAGGGGCAACAACCCAGCAGCAGGACCGCTAGCCTATCCGCCTTTGGCAAGGAGGCAGCACTACCAGAGCCCTGCAAATGACCTCCAGCAGGCCACAAATGTGCATTGGGTTGTTGCCCTCCTAACGGGCCTCCACGTCTCCTGAGTACGTGGCCTGTCTCCTTGTAGCGCCTCCATGCTTTGGACACTACGCTGACAGACCCAGCAGCAAACCTTGCCAGCAGCTCGCATTGATGTGCCATCCTGGAGGCTGCACTACCTGAGCCACGCTGTGTGGGTTGTAGACTCTGTCTCATCTACACTAGAGCGAAAGCCACCGCCAGCATTCAAAGTGACAAAACCATCAGCCAGGAAGCTAGAACTGAAGTAAGAAGTGGTCTGTGGTGCCCCACCTGCAGAACCACTTCCTTTATTGGGGGTGTCCTTGCTAATTGGCCTATAATTTCCACCTTTTGTCTATTCCAAATTGCACAACAGATGTGAAATTTATTGTTAATCTGTGTTGCTTCCTAAGTGGACAGTTTGATTTCAGAGAGTGGTGATTGAATTGGAGTATACATTGTGGTGTTTAAAGTCGTTCCCTTTATTTTTGTTGGAGCAGTGTATATGTGTGTATATACTTGTATATATATATACGTGTGTGCTAATATATATATATATATACTACCATTCAAAAGCTTAGACACACTTGCTCATTCAAGGGTTTTTCTTTACTTTTACCATTTTCTACATTGTAGAATAGTGACGGCATCAAAACAACACTCATGTAATCATGTAGTTACCAAAAAAGTGTTAAACAAATCAAATATATTTTATATTCATCAAAGTAGTCACCCTTTGCACATTCTTGGCATTCTCTCAACCASCTTCACCTGGAATGCTTTTCCAGGTCAGCACTTGTTGGCTGCTTTTCCGTCACTCTGCGGTCCAACTCATCTCAAACCATCTCAATTGGGTTGAGGTCGGGTGATTGTGGAGGGCAGGTCATCTGATGCAGCACTCCATCACTCTCCTTCTTGGTCAAACAAGAGGTGTGTTGGGTCATTGTCCTGTTTTTCAACAGGACAATGGGCTCCCGAGTGATGCAGTGGTCTAAGGCACTGCATCTCAGTGCTAGAGGCATCACTACAGACCCTGGTTTGATTCCAGGCTGTATCACAACCGGAAGTGATTGGGAGTCCCATGGGGTGGCGCACAATTGGCCCAGCATCGTTAGGGTTTGGCCGGGGTAGGCCGTCATTGTAAATAAGAATTTGTTCTTAGCTGACTTGCCTAGTTAAATACAATAATAAACAAAACAAATAATAGTCCCACTAATCACAAACCAGATGGGATGGCGTATCGCTGCAGAATGCTGTGGTAGCCATGCTGGTTAAGTGTGCCTTGAATTTTAAATAAATCACTGACAGTGTCACCAGCAAAGGTCATCCGTTTAACTACTTTGCGTCTCACAAAGACAGTTGTTGGAACCAAAAATCTCAAATTTGTACTCATCAGACCAACGGACAGTTTCCACTGGTCTAATGTCCATTGCTCGTGTTTCTTGGCCCAAGCAAGTCTCTTCTTATTATTGGTGTCCTTTAGTAGTGGTTTCTTTGCAGCAACCTTGAAGGCCTGTGGCGGTCCTCATGAGAGCCAGTTTCATCATAGCGCTTGATGGTTTTTGCGACTGCACTTGAAGAAATGTTCAAAGTCCGGATTGACTGAGCTTCATGTCTTTAAAGTAATGATGGACTGTTGTTTTTCTTTGCTTATTTGAGCTGTTCTTGCCATAATATGGACTTGGTCTTTCACCAAATGGGTATATACTGTGTATATATGTGTGTAAACTTTCCAGTATCCTGGARTCATAGCATCATCCAACCCTTCCTTTCCAAACGCTCCGGAGTGAAGGTTCCCCTATGTACTCAACCAATGATGCAGATGAAGCCTGTGCTACCGGTGTTGACCGATGTGCTCGTACCAATAGCCGATCTCAAGATAAGCAACTTTGTAATATAMTGCTGTTTGGTCAAACGTTGAGTTCATTTTTTGGGCTTTTCAGACAGATTAGTCTTCTCTTTTCAGCAGTAGGCATTAGCTTTCCAAATGTAAGTTTTTCTCGTGATTGTATTTGTGAAATTTGCTAAGGTTAAACTGACAGCCACAACRAACCATAGAAATATAATCCATAGATTGGCAGTTCTCATTCATGCCCGGACTGACAGCCATTGCTAGTGTACCCATGAGTTTAASAGTCAGATTGCCAGGGTCAGAGGTTACAAGACCCTTCTATGGATTATATATCTATGGCCACAATGCAACAAGCTGTTCTACAGTGCATACGGAAAGTATTCAGGTCCCTTGACTTTTTCCACATTTTGTTACATTACAGCCTTATTCTAAAATGTATTAAATTGTTTTTTCCCCCCCTCATTAATCTGCACAATACCCCATAATGACATCATAATACCCCATAATGACATCATAATACCCCATAATGACAAAACAAAAATGGGTTGTAATAAATTGTTAATAATATATATAGATTTTTTTAATGATATTACATTTACATAAGTATTCAGACCCTTTACTCAGTACTTTGTTGAAGCATCTTTAGCAGCGATTACAGCCTCTAGTCTTCTTGGGTATGACGCTACAAGCTTGGCACACCTGTATTTGGAGAGTTTTTCCCATTCTTCTCTGCTGATCCTCTCAAGCTCTGTCAGGTTGGATGGGGGAGCGTCGCTGCACAGCTATTTTCAGGTCTCTACAGATATGTTTAGATCTGGTTCAAGTCCGGGCTCTGGCTGGGCCACTCAAAGACATTCAGAGACTTGTCCCAAAGCCACTCCTGCGTTGCCTTGGCTGTGTGCTTAGAGTTGTTGTCCTGTTGGAAGGTGAACCTTCGCCCCCAGCCTGAGGTCCTGAGCGCTCTGGAGCAGGTTTTCATCAAGYATCTCTCTGTACTTTGCTCTGTTGATATTTCCTTAGATACTGACTAGTCTCCCAGTCCCTTCRGCTGAAAAACATCCCCACAGTATGATGRTGCCACTACTATGCTTCACTGTAGGGATGGTGCCAYGTTTCCTCCAGATGTGACGTTTGGCATTCAGGCAAAAATAATTCCATCTTGGTTTCATCAGACCAGATAGTCTTTAGGTGCCTTTTGGCAAACTCCAAGTGAGCTGCCATGTGCCTTCTGCTGGTCACTCTACCACAAAGGCCTGATTGGTGGAGTGCTGCAGAGATGGTTGTCTTTCTGGAAGGTTCTCCCATCTCCACAGAGGAACTCTGGAGCTCTGGCAGAGTGACAATTGGGTTCTTGGTCACCTCCCTTACCAAGGCCCTTCTCCCCCGATTGCTCAGTTTTGGCCYGGCGGCCAGCTCTAGGAAGAGTCTTGCTGGTTCCAAACTTCTTCCATTTAAGAATGAAAGAGGCCACTGTGTTCTTGGGAATTTTCAATGCTGCAGAAATTCCTTCGACCTCATGGCTTGGTTTTTGCTCTGACATGCACTGTCAACTGTGGGACCTTTTATATAGACAGGTGTGTGCCTTTCCAAATCATGTCTAATTTCAATTTCAAGTCTCATAGCAAAAGGGTCTGAATACTTATGTATTTTGTCATTATGGGATATTGTTTGTAGATTGATGAGGAAAAAATATATAATTTGATCAGTTTTAGAAGAGGACTCTATCGTCACAAAAGGGACCTGAATATATCCCGAATGCAGTGTATATTTGGCGTAGGTTCTGCCCAAATGGCAGCCTTCCTGATTGTCAGTACTTGTGATCTTAATTCACAGCTATGTTTAATTTGTTCTCTCTGGTGTAGTTTTTCTGAATTATTTATGTCTGTTCAGACCGGAGTAAATAATGTAGTTTTTTGTTGTTGTATGTTTATATATATATATWTTTTGTGGGTGCTTATCAGGGGGTGCTGCAGCATCTCTAGCACACCTACTTCCTGCTTTGTCCATCGCCGCTCGTGGTCACTTCATATCGCTGAATCTCAATGTAAATTCATTCATTGAAATGCGAGGCCTATAGGCTAATCCAGACGTTTTCCAGACCTCTCTTCGGAGAGATGTTTCACCATTTTGTTGAACTACCTCACCCGATTCACCTAATCAAGGGCTTGATAATTGATTGACAAGTTGAGTCAGGTGTGCTAGCTGGGAAATAGTAAAAATACATGGAATGGCTGAAGGTCCCCGAGGAGAGATTTTAAAAACCTTTAATCGTCTCTTTTATGAGATGCAGGTTACTTAATGCTCTCATGTTCATGAGGCACATATAATGCTTCTTATTGAAAAGGTTGACTTTGTCCCTCTGAGCCACCAGGGGAATATTAAAACTAGGTCGTATTCATTAAGGCACACCGTAGCAAGTTTAAGTAGCGCCTCCGTGTTTATGCCCGTTTTCTCCTGCCTGACGTCACAATAATCTGACGTCCCTGGCAACCACTTGTAATGTATTTCTGATGAGTTCTTCTGGGAGTTCATTATGCGACCAGTCAAAATGTGTTCATGTTAATATATTTGATCTAATGCTGATGTCAAAAAGTGAAGGTTATGTTCCAGCAACGGGAAGTCCTAGGATGGACACGCGCGCACGCACACACACATACACGCTGTGTTATTTTTTATTAGATTTTTCTGTCAGTTATTCAAGAGTACCGTTTAGCATTTTCTGCCGAGTTAGCGCTAGCCCTACATCAGAGGAGGTCTTCATTAGTGTCACTATGGTAACAGCATGGAATGCTGGCACGGTCGCACCAGTTGCAGAGCAACGAGAGCATCACAAATCACGCAGGACATGTCTCAAATAGCACCCTATTCCCTTTACATAGTGCACCGCTTTTAGACCAAGGACCATAGGGGTCAAATAGTAGTGCATTATATAATTACTAGGGTGCTATTTGGGGCGCACATCCACACTGAATAGAAAGTGAAGAGAAAATATATTTTCTTCCTCACTAAGTGGGCATTATTCTGCAGTTCCCAGGCCGTCATTGTAAATGAGAATTGGTTCTTAACTGACTCGCCTGGGTAAATAATGGTTAAATAGAAATACAATAAATTGTCAAATSCAGGAGCTTCGTTCAATCTAACGTGCATTCCGGTATTTACGCTGTAGTTTTTTCCCCCCTGTGATCTTATACCATACATGACCAACAGTATGTGGACACCTGCTCGTCAAACATCTCATTCAAAAATCATGGGCATTAATATAMAGTTGGTCCKCCCRTTMSRMSRWWWAKKYSCRRCKKRRRTRRMGGYAYGMTTTRCKKRWYYWMMTMGYAKKWTMSTTMSSYGGGACTTGCWTCCATTCAGCCACAYGAGCATTAGTGAGGTCGGGCACTGATGTTGGGAGATTAGGCCTGGCTCYCAGTCGGCGTTCCAATTCATCCCAAAGGTGTTCGATGGGGTTGAAGTCAGAGGTCTGTGTAGGCCAGTCAAGTTCTTCCACACTGATCTCTAACAAACCATGTCTGTATGGACCTCGTTATGTGCATGGGGGTATTGTCAGGCTGAAACAGGAAAGGGCCTTCCCTAAACTGTTGCTACAATGTTGGAAGCACAGGAATCATCTAGAATGTCATTGTATTGCTGTAGTGTTAAGATTTTCCTTCACTGGAACTAGGGGCAAGCCCGAACCATGAAAAACAGCCCCAGACCATTATTCAAGCCTCCACCAAGCTTTACAGTTGACACAATGCATTTGGGCAGGTAGCGTTCTCCTGGCATCTGCCAAACCCAGATTCGTCCATCGGACTACCAGATGGTGAAGTGTGATTCATCACTCCAGAGAACGCTTTTTCCACTGCTCCAGAGTCCAATTGCAACAAGCTTTACACCACTTGGCATGCGCATGGTAATCTTATGGCTTGTGTGCGGCTGCTCGGCCATGGACGCCCATTTCACGAAGCTCCCGATTTGTCGTGCTTGTGCTGACGTTGCTTCCAGAGGCAGTTTGGACCCGGTAGTGAGTGTTGCAATCGAGGACAGGCAATTTTTTTCCCCCAACGCGCTTCAGCACTTGGTGGTACTTTCTGTGAGCTTGTTTGGCCTACCATTTTACGGCTAAGCCATTGTTGCTCCTTCACATTTGCAGCACTTACAGTTCGCCGGGGCAGCTCTAGGCCAGGGCAGAAATTAGAGAGGGGGTAGAGAGAGGGGTGAAGATAGAGAGAGGGGTGAAGAAGATAAGGGGGAGATAGAGCGGGGTGAAGATAGCACACTGTAAACTTGCTACTGCAAGACGGTGAGTTTGATTGAATCTTAGCCTTAGTTTTCTTATCATTCTTTCTACAGAATGGATAGTGGGTTATAGATGGTTACTGACTGGGTTATTAGATGGTTACCTACTGGTTAGGGTTATAGATGGTTACCTACTGGGTTAGGTGTTATAGATGGTTACCTAGCTTGGTTGGGTATATAGATGGTTACCTACTGGTGTTAGGGTTATAGATTGGTTACCTGCTGGGTTAGGTTATATGATGGTTACCTTCTGGGTTAGGGTTATAGATGGTTACCTACTGGGTTAGGGTTATAGATGGTTACCTACTGGGTTAGGGTTATAGATGGTTACCTGCTGGGTTAGGGTTAAGAGTTACCTATATAGAACTTGGTTAGGTATAGATGGTATGATAAGATGGTTACCTGCTGGGTTAGGGTTATAGATGGTTACCTACTGGGTTAGGGTTTATAGATGGTTACCTCTGGGTTAGGGTTATAGATGGTTACCTGCTGGTTAGGGTTATAGATGGTTACCTGCTGGGTGTTAGGGTTATAGATGGTTACCTACTGGGTTTTATAGATGGTTACCTACTGGGTTAGGGTTATAGATGGTTTTACCTACTGGGTTAAGGGTTATAGATGGTTACCTCTGGGTTAGGGTTATAGATGGTTACCTACTGGTTAGGGTTATAGATGGTTACCTACTGGGTTAGGTTATAGATGGTTACCTGCTGGGTTAGGGTTATAGATGGTTACCCTACTGGGTTTAGGGTTATAGATGGTTACCTAGCTGGTTAGGGTTATAGATGGTTACCTGCTGGGTTAGGGTTAATAGATGGTTACCTAGCTGGGTTAGGGTTATAGATGGTTACCTACTGGGTTTAGGGTTATAGATGGTTACCTACTGGGTTAGGGTTATAGATGGTTACCCTACTGGGTTAGGGTTATAGATTGGTTACCTACTGGGTTTAGGGTTATAGATGGTTACCTACTGGGTTAGGGGTTATAGATGGTTACCTACTGGTGGTTAGGGTTATAGATGGTTACCTTACTGGGTTAGGGTTAATAGATGGTTACTCTGGGTTAGGGTTATAGATGGTTACCTGCTGGGTTAGGGTATAAGATGGTACCTTACTGGGTTAGGGTTATAAATGGTCCTACGTGGTAAAATACTCTGCTCTAGCTGTTGAGATTTACACTGATAGTGTCTATAGATGGTTACCTGCTGGGTTAGGGTTATAGATGGTTACCTGCTGGGTTAGGGTTTATAGATGGTTACCTCTGGGTTAGGGTTATAGATGGTTACCTGCTGGGTTAGGGTTATAGATGGTTACCTGCTGGGTTAGGGTTATAGATGGTTACACTTGTGGGTTAGGGTTATAGATGGTTACCTCTGGGTTTAGGGTTATAGATGGTTACCTTACGTAGGATGGTTATGGGTTAGTTATAGATGGTTACCTACTGGGGGTTAGGGTTATAGATGGTTACCTACTGGGTTAGGGTTATAGATGGTTTACCTACTGGGTTAGGGGTTATAAGAATGGTTACCTCTGGTTAGGGTTATAGATGGTTACCTACTGGGTTAGGGTTATAGGATGGTTACCTACTGGTTAGGGTTATAGATGGTTACCTGCTGGGTTAGGGTTATAGATGGTTACCTACTGGGTTAGGGTTATAGATGGTTAACCTACTGGGTTTAGGGTTATAGATGGTTACCTCTTGGGTTAGGGTTATAGATGGTTACCTGCTGGGTTAGGGTTATAGATGGTTACCTGCTGGGTTAGGGTGTTATAGATGGTTACTTACTGGGGTTAGGGTTATAGATGGTTACCTACTGGGTTAGGGTTATAGATGGTTCCTACTGGTTAGGTTATAGATGGTTACCTCTGGGTTAGGGTTATAGATGGTTACCACTGGGTTAGGGTATATGATGTTTACCTACTGGTTAGGGTTATAGATGGTTACCCTACTGGGTTTAGGGTTATAGATGGTTACCTGCTGGTTAGGGTTTATAGATGGTTACCCTGCTGGGTTAGGGTTATAGATGGTTACTGCTGTTACGGTTAGGGTTTATAGTGGTTACCCTGGGTTAGGGTTAGATGGTTAGATATGCTGTGGGTAAGTGGTTTTTTTGGGTTGGTCCTTAGCTAGGTTGAGGTTTACCTTACTGTATGGTAGTATAGATGGTTACCTACTGGTTAGGGTTATAGATGGTTACCTACTGGGTTAGGGTTATAGATGGTTACCTTTACTGGGTTAGGGTTATAGATGGTTACCTACTGGGGTTAGGTGTATGATGGTTACCTGCTGGGTTAGGGTTATATAGATGGTTACCTCTGGGTTAGGGTTATAGATGGTTACCTCTGGTTAGGGTTATAGATGGTTTAACCTGCTGGGTTAGGGTTATAGATGGTTACCTGCTGGGTTAGGGTTATAGATGGTTACCTACTCGGGTTAGGGTTATAGATGAGTTACCTACTGAGTTAGGGATTATAGATGGTTACCTGCTGGGTTAGGGTTATATTAGATGGTTACCTACTGGGTTAGGGTTATAGATGGTTACCTACTGGGTTAGGGTTATAGATTGGTTACCTGCTGGGTTTAGGGTTATAGATGGTTACCTACTGGGTTAGGGTAAATAGATGGTTATCCTACTGGGTTAGGGTTTTAGATGGTTACCTGCTGGGTTAGGGTTATAGATGTTACTACTGGTTACGGTGTTATAGATGTCCTACTGGTTAGGGTTATAGATGGTTACCATACTGGGTTAGGGTTATAGATGGTTACCTACGGGTTAGGGTTGATAGATGGTTACCTACTGGGTTAGGTTATAGATGGTTACCTACTGGGTTGGGTTTATAGATGTGGTTACCTACTGGGTTAGGGTTATAGATGGTTACCTACTGGGTTAGGGTTATAGATGGTTACCTACTGTTAGGGTTATAGATGGTTACCTGCTTGATGTTAGGGTTTATAGATGGTTACCTGCTGGGTTAGGGTTATTGATGGTTACCTGCTGGGTTAGGTTATAGATGGTTACCTACTGGGTTAGGGTTATAGATGGTTAACCTACTGGGTTAGGATTATAGATGGTTACTACTGTGGTTAGGGTATATAGATGGTTACCTACTGGGTTTTGGGTTATAGATGGTTACCTACTGGGTTAGGGTTATAGATGGTTACCTACTGGGGTTAGGGTTATAGATGTGTTACTAGCTGGGTTAGGGTCGTGTTTATAGATGGTTACCTGCTGGGTTAGGGTTATAGATGGTTACCTTACTGGGTGTGTTATAGATGGTTACCTACTGGTGAGGGTTATAGATGTTACCTACTGGGTTAGGTTATAGATGGTTACCTACTGGGTTAGGGTTATAGATGGTTACCCTACTGGTTAGGGTTATAAGATGTTACCTGCTGGGTTAGGGTTATAGATGGTTACCTGCTGGGTTAGGTTATAGATGGTTACCTCTGGGTTAGGTTATAGATGGTTACCTACTGGTTAGGGTTATAAGATGGTTACCTACTGGGTTAGGGTTATAGATGGTTACCTACTGGGTTAGGAGTTATAGATGGTTACCTACGTGGGTTAGGGTTATAGATGGTTACCTACTGGGTTAGGGTTATAGATGGTTACCTACTGGGTTAGGGTTAGTAGATGGTATGAATAGATGGTTACCTGACTGGGTTTAGGCGTTATAGATGGATAGATGGTTTACCTGCTGGGTTAGGGTTATAGGATGGTTACTGCTGGGTTTAGGGTTATAGATGGTTACCTCTGGTTAGGGTTCATAGATGTATGATAGATGGTTAACCTGCGGTTAGGGTTATGGGATGGATAGATGGTTACCTGTGGGGTAGGGTTATAGATGGTTACCTCTTGGTTAGGGTTATATGGATGTGTTACCTAGCTGGGTTAGGGTTATAGAGGCTTACCTGTAGAGTTGGTGCTATAGATGGTTACCTACTCGGAGTTAGCGTATAGATGGCTATCGGAGTAGAATGTTACTAAGCTGTTGGCGTATTATGTACCTACGGGTTATAGATGGTTACCTACTGGGTTAGCGTTATAGATGGTTACACTGCTGGTGTTAAGGGTTATAGCGAGTATGGTGTTTTACCTAGCTGGTTAGGGTTATACGATTGATGGATAGATTGTTACCTGCTGGGTTCAGGTTATAGATGGTATGGTATAGGATGCTGTTACCTGGCTGGGTTAGGGTATAGATCAGAATGTATGCGATAGATGAGTTTACCTGCTGGGTTGGGTTATAGATAGAGTACACTACCAGTCAAAAGTTTGGACACATCTACTCATTAAAAGGTTTTTCTTTATTTTTACTATTTTCTACATTGTAGAATAATAGTGAAGATATAAACTATGAAATAACAACATATGGAATCATGTAGTAACCAAAAAAGTGCTAAACAAATAAAAATTATTTTATATTTGAGATTCTTCAAAGTAGCCACCCTTTGCCTTTGACAGCTTTGCACACTTGGCATCCTCTCAACCAGCTTCAATGAGTGGCACCTGGAATGCATTTCAAAATAACAGGTGTGCCTTGTTAAAAGTTAATTTGTGGAATTTCTTTCCTTCCTGATGCGTTTGAGCCAATCAGTTGTGTTGTGACATGGTAGGGATGATATACAGAAGGGCAGAACCTAATAGAGGCAGAACCTATTGGTAAAAGACCAAGTCCATATTATGGCAAAAACAGCTCAAATAGGCAAAGAGAAACGACAGTCCATAATTTCTTTAAGACATGAAGGTCAGTCAATATGAAACATTTTTCAAAGTTTCTTCAAGTGCAGTCACAAAAACCATCAAGCGCTATGATGAAACTGGCCTCATGGAGACCGCCACAGGAAAGAAGACCAGAGTAACCTCTGCTGCAGAGGATATGTTCATTAGAGATACCAGCCTCAGAAATTGCAGCTCAAATAAATGCTTCAGAGTTCAAGTAACAGACATCTCAACATCAACTGTTCATAGGAGACTGTGTAATCAGGCTTTAATGTTCAAATTGCTGTTAATAACCACTACTAAAGGACACCAATAAGAAGAAGAGACTTGCTTGGGTCAAGAAACACGAGCAACTGACATTAGACCAGTGGAAATCTGTCCTTTAGTGTTATGAGTCAAAATGTGAGATTTTTGGTTCCAACCGCTGTGTCTTTTTGAGACTCATAGTAAGTGAATGGATTACTTCTGCATGTGTGGGGGTGCTTTGCTGGTGACACTCAGTGACTTATTTAGAATTCAAGGCACACTTAACCAGTATGGCTACCCAAGCATTCTTCAGCGATACGCCATCTCATCTGGTTTGTGCTTTGTAAGACTATAATTTGTTTTTCAACAGGACAATGACCAACACACCTCCAGGCTGTGTAAGGGCTATTTGACAAGGAGAATGATGGAGTGCTGCATCAGATGACCTGGCCCCCACAATCACCCGACCTCAACCCAATTGAGATGGTTTGAGATGAGTTGGACCGCAGAGAAGGAAAGTGAAGTGCTCAGCATATGTGGGAACTCCTTCAAGACTGTTGGAAAAGCTTTCCTCGTGAAGCTGGTTGAGAGACATGTCTTTAAAATGTTAGTAGGGTACTCTAATTGGGAATTACTCCGAAAACACTTGCTTTTAGGAGTACAACTCATCATCACTTTATGGCCACCTGTTCTTTGTACCTTGACAATACCACACTGACCCTGTTCCACTCCACACCAGGACCCCTGTTTTTCTGGAGGACTAAGTAACTACTTGGTAGTACTACTACTACTGTGAATATGTTCACCTTTCTTGTCATCCCAGAAGGGCAAGAATTGGTCAGTCTGAAGTTTGCCAGTATAAATCAAATTTTAATTATCACATACATGTTTAGCAGATGTTATTGCGGGTGTAGCGAAATGCTTGTATTTCTAGGTCCAGAAATAACACACAAACAAACTAAATACTGCAAATTTGCTTAGGAGCTAGAAGCAGAGCTGCCACCTTGCTATATCAGAATGATGTATGGCCTGCAGTGAGTACCTACTTAGTCAACAGGATTTCTGATAGGCCACTAGATCTACTGGTCTGTCTACTCTGGTCTGGTGGGGGAAGATTACACTCACCCAATGGTACATTGCTGGTCAAGACCTCAAATCGGTTGTGAAGTAGTATTGACAAATGGGCAGTCACTAAACCGCTGGTTGAATAACACATAAGCAGAAAGAAACATCTAGAAACGGATTCCAAATCTGTAACAAACGTAATGCACATTAAAAAAAACTCCATGAGGAATAGATTGGGGTAAGGGATTACAAAGAACACCAAGGGGAAAAGGAAAAACGAAATACATAAATCAGCTGGTATAGAGTCCCTCTAATCACTTAGACGTGGTAGATCCAAACGCATGTGTCTGCTGCCATCTAGAGGGCATTTCTCGGTACTGACTGCCACATAGAGAATCAATAGAGGCTAGGGTTGAACGGCAGGAACCCGGTCACGGAGATTCACCGCCCGAACTCTCTCTCTTATTCAGGGATAAATAACTTGCGAGAAACCTGTCAATTATAATACATTATTTATATGAACAACATGGCGTGAAATGGAACTGTTGAATTTTTTGCGATGTGTAAACCTGGCTTTTCTACGSSCTCTGCAGGATGTCCCCACCCTGYACGTTGATGATTCAGACGGCCCAATCTCAGTACGGAGCGCAGTTCACACCTTCACAATACATGGTGATCTATCACCTCATCAGGGTAACTGTTTGTCTTGTGACACGTAGGCCTACATTTGCTGCAGTATAGTCTATGCTACAGTAATATAAAGACCGAATGAGTGTCTAATTTACCCATCTCCATCTGGCTTTCGGAGATCACCTTATTTTTTTGTAATTGCAGAGTTTTAAAACAGCCCATGAATTGAATATCGTTGCTTTAAATCAGTTTCTCTCTCGCAGTTTCTCTCTCYCCATCAACTCCATTCAAATTGCATCCAAAATAGATAATACTGTTCTAGATAGATATATAAAGCTACCTCTTTCAGGTAATAAGGTCAATGCAGTATTAGCCTTATATTTAGCTAATTAATGATGGGGTATACATAARACGCTTCTAGCGTATAGTAGGTGTCTTTTGAGCAATACGCACACACCCTGTACTCCACTGGCCTTTCCTTAAAAAGCACTGCTTAGCTCCTGGACTAGAATAGCTTGCTGGACATTATTTTTTAGCATTTCTAATACTATTAAGAAGGACGCAAGSTCTTTTTTGTTGTTGTTGCTGAATGTTAAATACTGTACAGCAGTCAATATAACTCACGTGAAGTTTGAAAGAGCAGGCTGACGGTAGACTACAGCAGTWATTTATTCAGATCCATAKCCATTCAATATTCGTGAAGAGCAGTGAAAGCCTTTTGCATCTAATTCTAGTCCTCTATTATTCAAGGATGTCATTAGAATGATGAGGATGAGGACAAATAAAACGTATTTCATTTAACTGTTGAACGCGAGGAAGTAACAATAAAGAGTTGCTAAGCTAATAACATTAGGGGAATTATGAAAAGTATATATGCGTCACTCTACTAATTGTACAAATAGGCCCTATTATATTTCAAAATWAAAATCACATTTGTTAGCCTACACTTGTAACTTTGTAGGCCGCACGTACTGCACCAGAATCGCATGTTCTCTTCAGCTTTATTGTAGTTTGAACGATGTGCGTATTCCAGTCCATATAACACAGTATAATACAGTTCACACTCTAAACGATAAGCCTACTGTAGCTAGTTTCATTTATTTACCCAAGAGTGCATATAGTTAGCTACATGTATGGGCTTTCATGTTTTTCTGTCGTGCGTAATATGACGTAACCCATATCTAGAGTTGGGCAGGTTACTCTCTAAATGTAATCCGTTAGTTACTAATTACCTGCCCAAAATTGTAATCAGTAACGTCACTTTGGATTACAAAAATGTTGTAACGTAATCTGATTACATTCCGTTAATTTTTAAAAGCGACATTAGAAGAAGACAAATGTATTGTAATGAAACAGCAGGGAGCAGGTCTCGAACCCTCGACCTTCTAGCCCGAGGTCCGGCGCGCTATCGACTGTGCCGCAAAAGCATGCTCGAGCGGCAGAGTCGATTTCCGCGCTTATAAACCCAGGGTCGTTACAGTATGTTACCAATTTAATTAAATCTATTGCAGGATAAATCAATGTTAAAGTTTACATAGCTGGCCATATGGATATTACATTTTACTTTATGTGTTGGTTATGTAGGCTTCTTCTAACCCATTGCTTTCTACTACATATAATAATATGATTAAATTATATCTTTACCAAAGTCTATCAGAATTCCAGTCATTCCAATAAATGTTATACCCTCTGATCTTCTYGAATAGGACTTGGAAATATGTAACTAT
Source organism: Salvelinus sp. IW2-2015 (assembly GCF_002910315.2). Taxonomy (NCBI): domain Eukaryota; kingdom Metazoa; phylum Chordata; class Actinopteri; order Salmoniformes; family Salmonidae; genus Salvelinus; species Salvelinus sp. IW2-2015. The sequence continues at coordinate 180,210 of NW_019942645.1, forward strand.
AGATTAGCCAAATAGTTTTACCTGAGCATAACCCCAAAACTAAGGATTTATTACACAGCGCTACTGTGTTGTTTATGACTGTGTTGTCATGGAGACTGATTGGGTTCATTGATTCGAGATAAAAAATAAATTCTGCGCTCATGGAATGGCYTGCTTTGAGCACTACTGAYAAGTGCTATTTACATGTGAAAAATGAATGGCATATGCATATTCTGCCCTACCAAGCAAAACAGTAGTAACAGCTCATTTGGTCGAAAATGAGTTKATGTCATTTTTGCTACATTAAATACATGCTTAATCATGTGGACAAGTATCCTACCTCTGCCTCGTATTGTGTTTTGGAGATAATTGGGGTCATGTTAGCAGTAATGTTACTGTGAAACCAAGGTAAATAAAAGCKATTTTTCTCAGTTCCATGCTATGAGCAGTTATTGCCTTTTTTTGCTTGGTAGGGCCGTACTGTTTACCTTTTTGTTGGTGGCACTTTGATATCTTGATAATATGCACCTGTTTTAAAGGTCAAATCCACAGATTAAAACAATAACAAAACGGATGGCCCCGCCTCTGTTTTGGTAAAAAGATGAGGTATTGGCCTGGAGAAATGTAACCATTCTCAGATTAATAGACAGAACTATGGATGTAAGGACTGACCACCATGATATCAACATGATAGTTGTAACCATGTTATGAGGATATACAGGACTGACCATCCATGATATCAACATGATAGTTGTAACCATGTTATGAGGTATACAGGACTGACCACCATGAATATCACACATGATATGTTGTAACCATGTTATGAGGATATACAGGACTGCCCACCATGATAATCAACATGATAGTTGTAACCATGTTATGAGGATATCAGGACTGACCCATCCATGATATCAACATGATAGTTGTAACCATGTTTATGAGGATATACAGGACTGGCCCATCCATGATATTAAGCATGATTAGTTGTAACCATGTTTATTGAGGATATATCAGTGTTTGTTTTAATTTAACAATGTTTTAAGCGTTGGAGTAAACAAGTTTATATTTTGGGTTCTGATGGAGTGTAACAGTTTTATATAAACTCATGAGGCATTTTAGAAGTTCTATTCAAAATAATCAATGGATATAAATATATGTCATTTATAAGTCCACAAAATGGACATAGCAACTACAGATTGCTCCTTTAAGTCTTATCAAAAGTGTACAAGTTTGAGCATGTGTCATCAGTTATAATAAAGGTTAAATAATAAAATACAATTAAGGCTATGGATTTTTATCAACATGAATTAGATGGACAGCCAGCTTAAACTTTTTTTGAATTCAAACCATTATTGGGTTCAATATACACTTTTAGATTTGTGAACAGCCACCACAACAACCACAATCCATCCGTAAGGCGCAAATAGCTAAATTAGAGGAGCAGCAAGTGTGATTCACATCAAATGCGCAATTGTAGATAAGTGATATCCGTATTGCCGTAGATTACCCACTGCTGTCATCCTTACCTTCAAGCGTTTATTCAAATTGGATCATCTTTGGATGCGACAGCAGTCGCGCCATTGGAAGACATAGCTTGGACTGTAGCCTACAGAAGTCTATTCCTGCTCTTTTCCAGCGATCCATCAACACAATTTGGCGTGTCATCATAGTGGTTCTCTGACTTGTGGTCAGACTCGCTCAGGTGGAACAAAATAAATTATTTGCGCCTTTTATCAATGATGATTGAATGTCATTGAGAAAACAGAGAAGTGTCAACGATTTTTTTTCTCGCAAACATCCTTTCTGAATTTAAAAGTAATTTTCTAGTTTTTAATCTGATTACAATATTTTTGCTGGTAAGTAACACATTAGTTAACCGATTTTGTAATCCTTTAGTAATCCGTTACTCCCCAACCTGCTAATGTCATATAGCCTATCTATATTGGATGACTGCACAATATGTTGGTATTTTGGGGGGTTTTGGCTCATTAATATCTTTAAAGTAAGGTTCATAAAATTTATTTAATGTATGGCTAATCAGGCATGAATGTTCGATCAATCTCTTTTCAAATCCAGACATAGTCCTATTTATATGCTTTATAATGCTTTTGAATTACGCTTCTGGTTTTGTCGGGAAATACCAGGTTACACGGGAGAAAAGGGATTTATTCCGGGATGGATTCATTTGTAAAATACCGGGAAATGATTCAATCCTAATAGAGGCCCTGTTGCAAGTGCTTAAAGTAAGTCACAAACAATTGCTTGTCAGGCTGGGATCTATAAAGCCAGTATGTCCTCCAATTGGATGCCAACTAATATTCATTCCCTTTTCTTTAGAGCTTCAAATTGAGATTGTGAAATCTTTTTTTCTTCAATGTGCACACTTTGGATTCTCCAGCTTTTGCTGGGAATTGTCCACTGTTGCATACATTTATTTGGTCCCAAAAACAGTGTGTGGAGGATCCATTTGTCTAGTTGTATGAGTCTCCAGTTAAAATCAATGAGGTTCATTCAAGTTTCTAGAAGTCAATTGAAAAAGGCCCTCCTGATTTTTTCAGCACAATAGGCTTCTTCAGAGGGTGTAGGGATAGATGGTTACCTGCTGGGTTAGGTTTATAGATGGATGGATGTATGGTTACCTGCTGGGTTTGGTTTATAGATGGTTACCTGCTGGGTTAGGTTTATAGATGGATGGATGTATGGATACCTGCTGGTTAGATGGATGTATGGATAGAAGGTTACCTGCTGGGTTATGGGATTATAGATGGATGTATGTATGGATAGAAGGTTACCTGCTGGGTGGGTTAGGTTTATAGAATGGATGTATGCATACTAGGTTACCTGCTGGGTTAGGTTAGTTTTATAGAATGGTGTATGCATACTAAGGTTTACTGCTGGGTTAGGTTAGGTTTATAGAATGGATGTATGCATACTAGGTTACCTGCTGGGTTAGGTTTATAGTTAGATGGTTACCTGCTGGTCATCTCTGTCTGCCTGTTGCACCTCCAACAATGTAAGCCAGCTACAAGTCATCAGAGCAGTGACAGGGAGGTCGCATTTAGTTGATTCTTGACACACACACACAGCAAGATTGGTGTGGTTAATTTTACATCCAAAACAATTTTATTGTTCTCCTCCAAGTTGAACAGTTGACCCTGCCTTTTCCAAACACCCAAACCATGTCATCGTCATACAGTACATTGCATTTGTTAAGGTAACAGTGGAGGCAAAAGTCTGTCCTTCATTCTCTCTCCTCCGTGACCCGGAAACCGATAAGTGGTGGAAGAGTGTCAATTCGTTAGTAGGCGAACGGAAGACGGTCCTCCCCTCAATAGGCTCCTTTTGGCAAGGACGCAAAAGTGTATCCTACCCTGAGTCCTTCGTGGAAGAGTTTTGAAATCAGCCACACCCCCCCCTTTGAATCAGCTGTTTTCTCGAAGAAGAAAAGCATGCAAACATTTAAAACTATAATTCTACTTATCCTTTTTATCTATAAAATGTTTTGCACAACTAGCTTTTTTAGTTATCACTTTATACATTTTATTTTGGGATTCCACCCTGTAAACGTAATTTGCCTGATGACGCGTGATTGGAGGAGTCATTTTTATACAGGTGTATTTTCCTCCACTTTCCCCCTCTCCTCAATTACCTTTGACCTTCTTCAAAAGGAGGCCAGAGGATGATGGAAGAGGGGAGGACGCAAGAGTTGAGCAAATCCAATTGAGAAAAGGCCTATCAGTCCAGCAAAAAACAAGGAAACTGTCAGGAGAGAGAATAGAATCAGGTTAGTTTTCATGTGATTGTCCATTGGCCTTCCCATGTTGCGTGTCTATGATCTCTTTATGTAGCGCATATATGCAAACTGTATGCAGCTTCTCTCGATATGAAATTCAAAAAGGGGCCACAGTTCAGTTGGCACAAAGCAAGGCAACATGGCCCCATAAGTGATGTCATCCTGGGTATGGMGAGGAGCTAAATAATGATTAAAACCATTCAATCAACAGTCTAAGGAAAATCATAATTAGTGTAGAATTGAACACCCATATAGTGACAGGATAGGAAAGTACCCATAGACACTGAACAAATGATATCATAGGACCAAAAGAGATTCGTTTAATCTCTATGATCCCAAAAAACCCATTTTAATACGGTGCTTAATGGAAGACCTCTCTTGACAGTAGTTAAGGGTGAAGAATATCAACATTTGTTGTGGTAAATCAGCCGAGCCCCGTTTTATTATTACTAACCATAAACAAAGAACAGCTTAGCCTGCTGGGAAGAGTCTGTCCGCCTGCCGCCTCCTCTCAGTGTGTGTGTCTGTGCACTCGTTTATGATAATAAATTATCAAAATGGCTACCTACCTATCCTACCTTGACCTGTTATGGTCAAACACACAGCTTCATGCGGAATTGATTATCGGCTTTCTTTTCATAGATTTATTTATATWTAGATCTTTATATATAGTTAATTCTCTCGCTCACGACACTCGCTCTCTCTCTCACGTTCACATTCTCTCGTCTTGCTTCCGACTTCATGTACACAACGTGGGGTGGGGTCGAGGAAGGGGTGACAAGTGAGTTGACATCACCCAGCCAAATAAAAGAAAACGAAACGAATAACAACCGAAGCCAAGAAAAAAGCTGCAATCTTATTTCTTTCAGTTGACAAGCGACGGTCGGTAACGGCAGTTGGTGGTTTAAACGTRGTAGTGATGGCGCCACCCAGCAGTGACGTCATCAAAGAGTCGGGGGTTGCTGCTCCTTTTGTTCTCGGAGGWTGAGGTTCTCCAACGCCACGTCCAAGGTCATGACATCCACGCAGCCCATGTCTCCGAAGGTGCCGAAATCCCTGAACGCGTCAGAACCTCGGATCACGGCGTCGTGGTAGTCATGGAGATCGTCATCTTCGCTGTGGTCGGGATCGGCCAGCAGGGTGGAGAGGAGGAGCTCCGTGACGAAGAGAGAGCGGTCCGCCCACTGGCCCTCACTCAGCTGGCGCTCCGCCTCCGACAACCTTGGCTCACTCAGTCTGGAGGAGGAGGGGGGGGGGAGTGAGAAAGAGATGGTGCTCCATTACAAACACAATACATTCTCCTACATGTAGCAGACAGCTTCAGAACAAGTCTCTTGTTCAACAGATATTACCTAAAACTAGAATAACCACAAAAAAAATTAAAAAAGAAGGTTAAACGAAGTGTAGCAGACAGCAGCTAACCTGTTGAGGAGGAACTGGGAGTTGCTGTGCTGTGTGTGTGTGGTGAACTCGTGATGCCCTGGGTTGGGGCTGGTAGAGTTGGAACTGGGGTTGGCGTTGTGATGCCCTGGGCTTGGATTGGCATTCAGTCCCGCGTTGGTGGACGTGCGGCTGCCGCGTTGCGTGGCACTCCGGGCCGTCTCCAACTGCTGTCTGGCAGCCTGGGTCTGCTGCCGCTCCAACTGGAGCTGCATCTAGAGGAGCAGAAGAGAAGAGAAGAGGAGAAGAAACATGAGGAGGGTTCAGGAGAAGTAAGACATTAAGGAGTTCAGTACTTTGCTTTAAGGGCATAAAGTTACATATTGCAGCTTTAAGGGCATAAAGTTACATATTGCAGCTTTAAGAGCATAACGTTACATATTGCAGCTTTAAGAGCATAAAGTTACATATTGCAGCTTTAAGGGCATAAAGTTACATATTGCAGCTTTAAGGGCATAAAGTTACATATTGCAGCTTTAAGGGCATAACGTTACATATTGCAGCTTTAAGGGCATAAAGTTACATATTGCAGCTTTAAGGGCATAAAGTTACATATTACAGCTTTAAGGGCATACTTGCATTACAGATTCTAGGATACGGACACCAGCAAAAGGAGGGGGCCGGGATTCAAACCTCTGGTTGCTGGCTCTCTAACCTCTGGACTACCTACCTGGAGCTGCTGTAGCTGGGAGGCTGAAGGACCTGAACTCAGCTGGCCACCCGCCGACCTACGCACCCCCGACAACTGGGAGAGAAGCTCTGTGTGGGGAGAGAGATTGAGTTGAGGGTGGGGAGGTGGGGGTCACATAAAATGCATTAATTCAACCCTAACCAGACAGGTCTGGGAAAGAGTGAGWGTGTGAGATATGGTGTTTCCGAACAGGAGTTATCAAATCAATGTTTGTCACGTACACAGCATGTATAAATGGTACAGCAGTTCAGTACAAATATCACTATCAACAGGACTAGAATAATTAAATGAGTGATGCATCTACACTGCCTTCAGAAAAATATTCACACCCCCTGGACTTTGTCCTGTTTTCTTTGTGTTACAAAGTGGGATTCCCTGTAACTAGGCCACTCAGGAACATTTAATGTCGTCTTGGTAACCAACTCCTGTATATTTGGCCTTGTGTTTGAGGTTATTGTCCTGCTGAAGAGTGAATTTGTCTCCCCCAGTGTCTGGTGGAAAGCAGACTGAACCATGTTTTCCTCTAGGATTTAGCCTGTGCTTAGCTCCATTGATACCCATAAAACCTAGCGGTCAAACAGGGAAATGGTTCCAATTGTTTTTCCACCATTCATTTTTCCCCATAGCTGATTTTTAGAAACACTTAAAAAGGGGCTGTGTTTTGTGTATATACCGTACCCTGGCGTGACATTTTGATAACCATGTAAATCTCTCTTGGACAAGGTGACTTACCAATATAGTCGTCTGTGGTATTCTTCCGTTTATTTTTATCTCCAAAAACTCCCTAGTCCTAGCCGATGACAAGCATACCCATAACATGATGCAGCCATCACCATCCTTGATAATATGAAGAGTGGTACTCAGTGATGTGATGTGTTTGCCCCAAACATAACGCTTTGTATTCAGGACATAACGTTAATTTCTTTGCCACATTTTTTGCAGTTTTACTTTAGTGTCTTAACGCAAACACGCTTCCTTCTTTTCACGCTGTAATTTAGGTTAGTATTGTAGAGTAACTACAATGTTGTTGATCCATCCTCAGTTCTCTCCCACCACAGCCATTAAACTCTGTTTTAAAGTCACCACTGGCCTCATGGTGAAATGTCTGAACGGTTTCCTTCCTCTCCGGCAACTAAGCTAGGAAGGACGCCTGTATCTTTGTAGTGACTGTGTATATTGATACTCCATTCAAAGTGTAATTAATAACTACACCATGCTTAAATGGGATATTCAATATCTGCTTCTTTTCTTTTACCCATCTACCTATAGGTTCCCTTCTTTGTGAAGCATTGGAAAACCTCCCTGGTCTTTGTGCTTCAATTCACTGCTCGACTAAGGGATCTTACAATTATCTCCATGTGTGGGGTAGACATTTAAAAATCATGTTACCCACTCCATGCAACTTGTGAAACACATTTTTACTCCTTAACTTACACTGATCAAAAATATAAAACACAATATATAGTGCTGGCCCCATTTTACATGAGCTTTAATAAAATATTTCTCAAATATTGTGCACAAATTTCTTTACATCCCTGTTTGTGTACATTTCTTCTTTGCCAAGATAATCCATCCACTTCACAGGTGTGGCATATCAAGAAGCTGATTAAACAGCATGATAATTACACACGTGCACCTTGTGCTGGGACAACAAAAGGCCACTAAAATGTGCAGTTTTGTCCCACGCCGCCACAGATGTCAAGTTGAGGGAGTGTGCAATTGGCATGCTGACTGCAGGAATGTCCAACAGAACTGTTGCCAGAGAACGTTAATTTCCCTACCAGAAGCCGCCTCCAACGTCATTTTAGAGAATTTGGCAGTACATCCAACCAGCCTCACAACCACATCAGCCCAGGACCTCCACATCCAGGTTCTTCAGCTGCAGGATCGTCTGAGGGGGGTAACTAAGAAGTATTTCTGTCTGTAATAACGACATTTTGCTGGGAAAAGCTCATTCTGATTGGCTGGGCCTGGCTCGCAAGTGGGTGGACCTGGATTCCAAATGGGTGGGCCTATGCCCTCCCAAACCCACCCATGGCTGCGCCCCTGCCCAGTCATGTGAAATCCATAGATTAATCTGAATTTATTTCAGAAGTGTCTCCTGACCCCTCCGGTCTCAGCCTCCAGTATTTATGCTGCAGTAGTTTTTGTCGGGGGGCTAGGGTCAGTCTGTAATATCTGGAGTATTTCTCCTGTCTTATCCGGTGTCCTGTGTGAATTTAAGTATGCTCCCTCTAATTCTCTCTCGGAGGACCTGAGCCCTAGGACCATGCCTCAGGACTACCTGACATGATGACACTCCTTGCTGTCCCCAGTTTCAACTGTTCTGCCTGCGGCTATGGAACCCTGACCTGTTCACCGGACGTGCTACCTGTCCCAGACCTTCTGTTTTCAACTCTCTAGAGACAGCAGGAGCGGTAGAGATACTGAATGATCGGCTTTGAAAAGCCAACTGACATTTACTCCTGAGGTGCTGACCTGTTGCACCCTCGACAACCTGCATTGCTTGCTGTTTGGGGTTTTAGGCTGGGTTTCTGTACAGCACTTTGATATATCAGCTGATGTAAGAAGGGCTATATAAATAAATTATATTTATATGATTTATTTATTTCAATAGACTGATTTCCTTCTATGAACTGTAACGCAGTAAAATCGTTGAAATTGTTTCATGTTGCGTTTATATTTTTTTTGGTTCAGTATATTTAGGCAATAAAGGGGTTGAATACTTATTGTCTCAAGACATTTTAGCTTTTCATTTTTAAATAAATTTGTAAACATTTTTTAAAACACAAGTCTACTGACATTATGGGGTAACAAACCTGACACGTCGTGAGACCAGAAAGCATGCTACATATTGTTTTAATCCTGTATTGAACACAGATCATCCCGTCTTCAATTTTATCGATTATTAACGTTAAAAAAATACCTAAAGTTGTATTACAAAAGTAGTTTGAAATTCTTTGGCAAAGTTTACAGGTAACCGTTGAGATATTTTGTCGTCGCATTTGAGCAAGTTGGAACCTGTGTTTTTCTGTGTGTTTTCCAAATAAATTGACATTTTGGATATATAATCAACGGAATTAATCGAACAAAAAAGGACCATTTGTGATGTTTATGGGACATATTGGAGTGCCAACAACAGGAGCTCGTCAAATGTAAGGCATGAATTATATTTTTATTTCTGCGTTTTGTGTCGCGCCTGCAGGGTTGAAAAATGCTTATCTCTGTTTGTTTACAATGGTGCTATCCTCAGATAATAGCATCGTATGCTTTCGCTGAAAAGCTTATTTGAATTCTGACATGTTGGCTGGATTCACAACCAGTGTAGCTTTAATTTGGTATCTTTCATGTGTGATTTAATGAAAGTTTGATTTTATAGTAAAATTAGTAGCTATCATTTGTTTCTGCTTTTTTCTTCTTTAGAATTTGAGATACATGTGAATGATGTTTTTTTAAAATATTTTTGTGTAAATTGTCAGTAAAAGCTAATCCCGAGTGTCGACAAAAACAAAAAGTACGAGATGCGGATCTTTGCGTTGTACGACTTGTAAATATATTTATGTGAGTAAATGGAGGACGGGTGGAAATGCTTTGAATTAAATATAAAACCATCCTAAGTGGTGAGGGACAGGGCCTCGGTAGCGGTTGACCTAGGCCACTGCATGTGCCAGTGCTAGAGGTGTCCACCTACAAACCTTGGTTCTTCCAGGCTGTGTCAACACGCCCAGTCAATTTCTAACATTGTGATCGAAATAGACGATTAAAAAAGCCAGGTAAAGAGATAAAAATTAATCTAACCTTTGTGTATCTTCACTCAATGATTGACATCATCAATAGTAGACTTAATTTTACTCACTAATATCTATTTGTTTAATTTTTATACTGTTCGGTAAAGTTCATATTTATAGTGTCCAGAAAATCTTCAGTTTAGGCGGGGGACAACTTGCCATCAACTGAGTCTCCTCATCCCTTGGCAAATAAAGCATACTTGCAGAAATATGGGCAGTCCCAGCGCCAAAATCAAAATGACCTATTAACTATGAAAGG
>NW_019942645.1:190234-194230 GCF_002910315.2 Salvelinus sp. IW2-2015
AATGTTGTCCCACTCCTCTTCAATGGGCTGTGCTTAGTAGCTGGATATTGGCGGGAATTAGAACATTCTGTCATACACGTCGATCCAGAGCATCCTAAACATGCTCAACGGGTGACATGTCTGGTGAGTATGCAGGCCATGGAAGAACTGGGACATTTTAAGATTCCAGGAATTGTGTAGATCCTTGTGACATGGGACCGTGCATTATCATGCTGAAACATGAGGTGTTGGTGGCAGATGAATGGCACGACAATGGGCCTCAGGATCTCATCACGGTATCTGTGCATTCAAATTGTAATTGATAAAATGCAATTGTGTTCGTTGTCTGGAGCTTATGCCTGCCCCATACCATAACCCCACCATGGGCACTCTGTTCACAACGCTGACATCAACAAACCGCTCGCCCACACGACGCCATACACGTTCTCTGCCCGGTAGTTGAAACCCGGGATTCCTTTCCGTGAAGAGCACACTACTCCAGCGTGCCAGTGGCCATCGAAGGTGAGCATTTGCCCACTGAAGTCGGTTACGACACCAAACTGTAGTCTGGTCAAGACCCTGGTGAGGACGACGAGCACGCAGATGGGCTTCCCTGAGACCGTTTCTGACAGTTTGTGCAGAAATTCTTTGATTGTGCAAACCCAGTTTCATCAGTTGTCCGGGTGGCTGGTCTCAGACGAAGAAGCCGGATGTGGAGGTCCTGGGCTGGAGTGGTTACACATGGCTTGCGGTTGTGAGGCTGGTTGGACGTCCTACCAAATTCTCTAAAACACAGTTGAGGCGGCTTATGGTAGAGAAATTAACATTCAATTATCTGGCAACAGCTCTGTTGGACATTCTTGCAGTCAGCATGCCAATTGCACACTCTTTCAAAACTTCAGACATCTGTGGCCTTGTGCTGCATGACAAAACTGCATATTTTAGTGTCATTTTATTGTCCCCAGCACAAGGTGCACCTGTGTAATGATCACGCTGTTTAATCAGCTTCTTGATATGCCACACCTGTCAGGTGGATGGATTATCTTGGCAAATGAGAAATGCTCACTAACAGGAATGCAAAAAAATATGTTTTTGTGCGTATGGAACATTTTTGAGATTTTATTTGAGCTCATGAAACATGGGACCAATACTTTACACGTTGCGTTTATATTTTTGTTCAGAGTAGCTGTTTCCATCCTGTCGTGACGTCTTTTATCCGGCCTGTACTTCACACGCATAAAAAGTTTGGCTGGAAACCTGATTAGTGACACAAAATCTCCATTTAATCAATATTAAATTCAGGCTGTAACACAACAAAATGTGTAAACAGTCAAGGGGTGTGAATACATTCTGAAGTCATAAAGCAGCCCTGGATGTACACAACAGGATGTACATTTTTCAGTCATTAAAAAACATATCAGGCATTGAACCAATCAGGATTAGAATAACTTCCAAGGAATGTGTTATGGCAACAGAAACGAACACTGTCTTTACCATCTAGACTGGTCTATAAGGGCCTTGCGTGGGTGTGTTACCGTCTATACTGGTCTATAAGGGCCTTGCGTGGGTGTGTTACCGTCTAGACTGTGTCCTGATGAGAGTGTTTCCGGTGGGCTTCCTCTCTTGCGTGTGATCAGTTACCGTCTAGACATGGGTCTATAAGGGCCTTGAGTGGGTGGGGTGTACGTCTAGACTGGTCTATAAGGGCCTTGGGTGGGGTGTGTTACCGTCTCTGACTGGTCTATAAGGGCCTTGTGGTGGTGTTTACGTCTAGAATGGTCTTATAGGGCCTTGGGTGGGTGTGTTACCGTCTAGACTGGTCTATAAGGCCTTGGGTGGGTGTGTGTTACCGTCTAGACTGGTCTATAAGGGCCTTGCGTGGGTGTTTACCGTCTAGATGGTCTATAAGGGCCTTGGTGGGTGTGTTTACCGTTAGACTGGTCTAAAGGGCCTTGGTGGGTGTGTTACCGTCTAGACTGGTCTATAAGGGCTTGGGTGGGTGTGTTACCGTCTAGACTGGTCTATAAGGGCTTGGTGGGTGTGTTACAAGTTGTGGTCTATAAGGGCCTTGAGGTGTGTTAGTCTAGGTACCCTAGATGTTATGTAGGCCTTGAGTGAGTGTGGTGTTCCGTCTGTATCTGTTGTGTACTATATGGGCCTTGAGTGGTGGGTGTGTTACCTCTAGATGGTCGTTGTTGGGTGTGTGGTTACCGTCTAGACTGGTCTTATATGGGCCTTGAGTGAGTGGGTGTGTTACCGTCTAGACTGGTCTATAGGGCCTTGCGTGGTGTGTTACCGTCTAGACTGGTCTATAAGGGCCTTGGTGGGTGTGTTACCGTCTAGAACTGGTCTATATGGGTGTCTTTGGGGTGGGGTGTGTGTTACCTCTAGATGGTCTATAAGCCTGGTGGTGGGTGTGTTCCGTCCTCGTCCTTGCCGCTGTGTATAGCGTGTCCTCTAGGGTTGAACCGAGTGGTCGGTAGTGGTGTTACGCGTGACTTAGAACTAGTGTCTATAAGGGTCCTGTCGTGGGTGGGGTCTCGTATGAGTCTATAAGAGGTTGAGATGAGGGCTGATTTGAGACCGCTCTGGCTGGGATAGGTCTGGTGGGCATGACGCGCGCGTCTCGATATAAGGCCTTGTGGGTGTGTTACCGTCGTGACTGGTCTATAAGGGCCTGGGTGGGGTGTACCGTCGTAGACTGGTCTATAAGGGCCTTCCTGGGTGGGTGTAGTCATCTAGACTGGTCTATAAGGGCCTTGCGTGGGTGTGTGTACCGTCTAGACTGTCTATAGGCACGGTGCCGTGTGGGGGTGTATTACCGTCTAGACTGGATTAAGGTGCGTGTGGTTGGGTGTTACCGTCTAGACTGGTCTATAAGGGCCTTTGGTGGTGTATGCCGTCTAGACTGGTCTATAAGGGCCTTGCGTGGGTGTGTTACCGTCTAGACTGGTCTATAAGGGCCTTGCGTGGGTGTGTTACACAGTGCATGTTCTCTTTTGACAAATCTGCTGTGTATCTCTCTCTCTCTGATGTAGTCAGAGCTCTGTGTGTGTGTGTGTGTATGTGTGTGTGTGTGTCCTACCGGCTATAGGATCCATGGCCTCCCTGTTGTAGTTGGAGCTCTGTGTAGAGGTCTGTGTGGTAGAGCTCCCCCCGGAGGTTGAGGAGGTGAAGTGCATGTTGGATCGACGGGCCCTTGGCCCCCCTAGACCCCGACCCGGGTGGAACATCCTACGCACGTGCCGCACCCCGCTCGACTCATCGTGGAGCAACACKGTCAAGGAACATCATGGACACGTCATGAAATACAGTCTCTCTATGCCCCGATCTAAAAACACACTCACAAGAGGCTAAACTGCAACACGCATCAGACAGACAGCGACAGAGACAGACACACAGCGACAGAGACAGACACACAGAGACAGACACAGACACACAGAGACAGACAGAGACAGACACACAGAGACAGACACAGACACACAGAGACAGACAGAGACAGACACACAGAGACAGACACAGACACACAGAGAGACACACAGACAGAGACACACACAGACACACACACAGAGAGACACACAGAGACACACACACACAGACACCGACACACAGACAGAGACACACAGAGACAGAGTGTGTTGCAGTACCCAGTGCTGTTCAGCGGATGGCCCTGTGGTTCTTGATGAGCTTTTACACTGACATGTTGTTATTTCCCTGTAGGCGTTTTCCACGTCAGACATGTTACATAGTAGAACTTCAGTGGAATGCCCCACAATTGGAGCATTACATTGTAAGAGCAAAGCAGAGTAGTAGTATGTTTGCCTGTAAAGCATATCAAGTTTCTGGGTTAGGGTTAGACTGAGTGGACTGCAGAGCAGACAGTAGTATACCAATCAATCACATTTATTTTATATTGCCCCTTTTAAACCAGAGTGCTTTGCAGTTAGACAGTCTCGATTCCAAAGAGCAAGCAGCGCAGAAGCGAAGCAGTGAAAGAAAAAAAAAACTCCCTAGAAC
>NW_019942645.1:198668-219243 GCF_002910315.2 Salvelinus sp. IW2-2015
GTTACCGTCTAGACTGGTCTATAAGGGCCTTGCGTGGGTGTTTACCGTCATAAACTGGTCTGTGTATAAGGCGTCTCTTTTGAAGTGGGTGTGCTTACCGTCTGACTGGTCTATCCAAGGGCCTTTGAGTGTTCAAAATGTGAGAGGTATGATAAGAAAGGGGGTGTGGTTAACCGCTAGGCTGGTTCTATAAGGGTCCTGTGGTGTGGGTGTTACGCGTCTAGACTGGTCTATAAGGGCCTTGCGGGGTGGGTGTCGTCTATCTTCGTCTAGTTACTGGTCTATAAGGGCTCTGGGTGGGTGTAGTCACCGCTTCTAGACTGCGTCTATAATGGGCCTTGCAGTGGGTGGGTGTGTTACGTGTATGACTGGTCTATATATGGCCTTGAGTGGGTGGGTGTGGTTACCTCTGGACTGTCTATAAGGCCTTTTGTGGTGGGTGTTTACCGTCTAGACTGGTCTTAATGGGCCTGGTGGGTGGGTGTGTTACCGTCTAGACTGGTCTATAAGGGCCTTGCGTGGGGGTGTGTTACCGTCTAGGACTGGTCTATAAGGCCTTGGGTGGGTGTGTTACCGTCTAGACTGGTCTATAATGGGCCTTGAGTGGGTGGGGTTGTTACCGTCTAGACTGACTTCTATAAGGCCTTGGGTGGGTGTGTTACCGTCTAGACTGGTCTATATGGGCCTTGGTGTGGGTGTAGTTACCGTCTAGACTGGTCTATATTGCCGAGTGGGTGGTGTGTTACCTTAACGTCTATAGGGCTTGGGTGGGTGTGTTACCGTCTAGACTGTCTATAAGGGCCTTGTGTGGGTGTGTTACCGTCTAGACTGGTCTATAAGGGCCTGGGTGGGTGTTTACCGTCTGATGGTCTATAAGGGCCTTGGGTGGTGTGTTACCTCTAGACTGGTCTATAAGGGCCTTCGTGGGTGTGTTACCGTCTAAGACTGTCTATAAGCCTGGGTGCGTGAGGTTGGGGTGTACCGTTAGTTTGGTTTTGACGGTCTTGGGGGTGTGGTGGGTGTGTTACGTCTCGAGATGTCTATATGCTTTGTGGTGTTTAGTGCGTATCTAGTGGGTTGGTGGGTTGGGGTTACTTGTGGTTTATGGTTATTGGAGGGTTTGTGTGTAGGTGTGTTTGTGGTCTTAGTGTACGGTCCTATTAGATGTGGTGCTTGAGTTGAGCTTCGGTGCCGATGGGATGCTGGGTGGGTGTAGCGTGTGTCTTTGGGTTGTGATGATTATATGGTGGTTATAGGAGGTTTTAGAGTGGGGGCTGAGAGTGTAGATGGGTAATCGACGTATAAAGTTGAGAGGCCGTGTATGTGGTTGGTTACCGGAGAGTAGTGGTCGTAATGCGGTGGGTGTCGTTGAGAATACAAAGCCTTAGGTGGGTGGTGGTCAGACTGTCTTACCTTGGTCGTTCGAATGAGTCTAGTCAGGCTGCTGTGGTGGGTGTGTAGAAAGTTGGCACTGGCTAGTGGAGCGTGATGACGTCTAGATAAAAGGGACCTTGGGGTGGGTAGTATTTGATCTAGATGTTGTTTAAGGGCTTGCGTGGGCTGTGTTGTAACTCTAAGACTTGTATAGCTATGGCCAATTGTCTCAGTCAAAGGAGGTGGTGTTGATACAGTCAGTGCAGATGTTCTTCTTTTGACAATCTGCTGTGTGTCTTCTCTCTCTGATGTATCAAGGCTCTGTGTGTGTGTGGTGTGGTGTTGTGTGTGTCCTACCGGTATAGATCCATGGCCTCCTGTGTGTAGTTGGAGCTCTGATGTGAGAGTGGCTTGTGGTGGTAGACCTCCCCGGAGGTTGAGGAGGTGAAGTGCATGTTGGATCGACGGGCCCTTGGCCCCCCTAGACCCCGACCCGGGTGGAACATCCTACGCACGTGCCGCACCCCGCTCGACTCATCGTGGAGCAACACAGTCAAGGAACATCATGGACACGTCATGAAATACAGTCTCTCTATGCCCCGATCTAAAAACACACTCACAAGAGGCTAAACTGCAACACGCATCAGACAGACAGAGACAGAGACACAGACACACAGAGACAGACACACACAGAGACAGACACCGACACACAGACAGAGACAGCACCGACACACAGACAGAGACACACACACAGACAGAGAGACACACAGAGACAGACACAGAGACAGAGACACACAACAGAGACAGAGACACACACAGAGACACACACAGAGACAAACGAGACACACACAGAGACACACACAAGAGACAAACAGAGACAAACAGAGACAAACAGAGACAGAGTGTGTTGCAGTACCCAGTGCTGTTCAGCGGATGGCCCTGTGGTTCTTGATGAGCTTTTACGCTGACATGTTGTTATTTCCCTGTAGGCGTTTTCCACGTCAGACATGTTACATAGTAGAACTTCAGTGGAATGCCCCACAATTGGAGCATTACATTGTAAGAGCAAAGCGGAGTAGTAGTATGTTTGCCTGTAAAGGATATCAAGTTTCTGGGTTAGGGTTAGACTGAGTGGACTGCAGAGCAGACCAGTAGTATACCAATCAATATCACATTTATTTTATATTGCCCCTTTTAAACCAGAGTGCTTTGCAGTTAGACAGTCTCGATTCCAAAGAGCAAGCAGCGCAGAAGCGAAAGCACAGTGGAAAGAAAAAAAACTCCCTAGAACAAAGAAACCAAGAAGAACCAGGTTCAGGAGGGGTAAAGGATATCAAGTCTCTGGGGGCTCTGTGTTCAAGTGTGAGATGAGCAGCGAAGTCGTCGGCACGTGATTAGGGTCCCCGCCGGGCAGCGAAGCACATATGGGACAGATCTGCAGAGGAGAAGGAGAGAACACAAGCCATCTGAGCATGCTCCACATCAAATGCATTTGAACACACTGTTTTTTTTGGTGCTGTTTCATTTACTGAACATAGCCTGGATGTTGATTTGGGGACATTTTTGCACCTCCCTCCTGCCTGGAAGACAATCTTAGAGGAAGCACTGGTCTCTTTTCCACTGCAGAGATATCCACCACAGGGTTTTCCACTGCAGAGATATCCACCACAGGTTTTCCCACTGCAGAGATTCCACCACAGGTTTTCCCACTGCAGAGAATTTCCACCACAGGGTTTTCCCACTGCAGAGATTTCCACCACAGGTTTTCCCACTGCAGAGATTTCCACCACAGGTTTTCCACTGCAGGGATTTACACTATAGAGATGTACACTGGTGCTTGCCTAAAGACTTGTGTTTCCATGCCCGAGGCCGGGTCCAAGAAAAGTAAGTGGTAGACTTACCACCTCTGAGGAGGTCTCTGTGTGCTCTGCACCAACGTGCTCCTGTAGAGAAGTCTCTGTGTAGCCCATCCTGCCACAGTAGGGACAGGTGAAGGCCTGGGGCTGCTCCACAGACAAGGCCTCTCCTCCATAATATAGATCTATAGTAAGAACAGACAGGAGTGGGGGACAGGGTTAGACAGTAGGGACAGGTGAAGGCCTGTGCTGCTCCACGGACAAGGCCTCTCCTCCATAATATATTGGTCAATAGTAAGACAGACAGGAGTGGGGGACAGGGTTAGACAGTAAGGACAAGTGAAAGCAGGAACTGCTCAACTGACAAGGCACCTCCTCCGTAATACGGGTCTGGAAGGACAGAATCAGTGCAGGCAGAATTAACTCGCCATCTGACTAAAGTTCTCAGGTGTTTAGTTGTGGTATTTGTCTTTTACATCTCCTGTCTGGTTATATGGTGGGGGGGGGGGGTTGTAATAGCTATAGTACTTACTGAAGTCGACCCTGGTTAGTATGCACTGCATGGTGTGAGTTGTAGTGTGTAGTTGTGATGCGTGTGTAGTGTGTCTGATGGTGGTGTATATGCAGGGGTTGTGTGTGGGGTGTGTGTACTCACCGAAGTCGACCCTGGTTAGTATGCACTGCATGGCGTGTTCTGTTGTGTGTCTGGTGGTCGTGGCTCCGCCCTCGTAGCACGACGCACACAGGTCGTAGTCGTAGCAAATTAAACACTTGTACCGCCGCCCCCGGAAGTTACCCTTCAAACACGCATCGCAGCTCACACCTGGGGAAAGACAATTCACAGACGGACCATTTTGACCAATACCCTGTCCTAACCCCACAACACACAAGTCAGAGTATTAGAATAGACCACACAGATAGGGTGTTGGTCAAACACACAGCAATAAAGCCAACACGTTGCAACATTTAGCTAGCTATAATACACAACCAACATATTGGCATAACACTCATAACATGAACTAGCCTGTTAGCTACACAAGCACAGTAGTTTCACATTTCCAGTGTCCATGTGACTAATCAAAAGAGGCAGAACTGCATTGGCCAATATAGCTACAACGCCAGTGTAGAATTGATAGCCGTCGTTATTTAAGACGAGAGTAGACTGACATGAATTTGAAATATGTGTAACTGCTATACCCAGCTAGATAGCTAGCTATGCGGACCACCAACTTTGAGGGCAGGCAATTGCACGACTGGCTCAGTGCAGAACTGATGGCCCTGGTTATTTAAGACTGGCATGAATTTGAAATATGTCGAACTGCTGTACCCAGCTAGCTAGTTTGTTACGTGGACCACCAACGTTGAGGGCATGCAGCTGATTTGACTACAACAGTCGTGCTAAAAGCTAACTAACGTTAACTGGCACAGCGAGCCAACAAACGGAGCTTGTCAACATAGCTAACTACTAGAGTTCGTTAGCTAGCTAGCTAGTTTGTATAGCCGATTCAGAACTGATCCAGGCAGCACGGTTTCCCACTAGCCAGCTCCTTTAATGTATGTTGGTGGATGTTTAACATGCTAAGTAGWTAAAGCGCTAACTAGCTAATGATGGAGGCCTCAGTTACAGGGCCTCGTTCAAGGCTACTTTGATGACAGTGCATTCACAACCTGTGACGTTAGCTAGGAAGGTTTGCTAGCTTGAAGGGGAAASAAAACAAGAATGAAACTAGCTAGGACACTTTGCCAAGGTGATGTTTTGACAGACACGATAATGAATACATTTCCATGTTTAATGGTTTGCCGTAAGCCTKGTAAACTAGCTAGTTGGTTAGCTAACTACAGGTTAAAATGATAGCTAACTCTACAGTTACCTAGCTATCTAGTTTAGCAAGCCAATTAACGCTAGCAACCTAGAAGCTAACAAACTAGGCTAGCTCCCGTGCGAACTAGTTAACTCTGGAAAATAGGACCTGTTTTCTTGGGCAGTGCCCTTGCGCCCAACTAACGTTAGTTACCAAGATACGTTTAAGTTTTAGCTAAAGAATCACAGGAGCTAGATAAAGTGGGTAAATGTATAGCGGCAGCCATTCTAATGCAGTTCATTACAAAATACACGAAGACCTTCATGTAGTTAGCTAGCCAACAATCGCTTCGCTGCGGTCTCGTCCAGCACTTTTTGCGGGTAAACTTACCTTCATGACGGGACATCCTATGGACACTAACACAGCCCCCTACGGGCTCACTCTGGCTTGAACCACGCAATTAATATCGGCTGGAGAATAGAAGCCGGGGCTGGCTGTCCCTGGCCTCTTCCTCATGAAGGATCCGGTTTGGCACAGTGACAGTGCCTTCTCCGCTGCTGCTGTGTCACCGTCCAATGCGCCGGAGCAACGCCAGAGGGCACTGTTGTCCACATTACTGCTACTCAAACCCAACTTTATTTGTCACATGCGCCGAATACAAGTGTAGACCTTACCGTGAAATGCTTACTTACAAGCCCTTAACCAACAGTGCAGTTCAAGAAGAGTTTAGACAATATTTACCAAATAAACAAAACAATTATAAAAAGTAACATAAAATATCAATAACAAGGCTATATACTTTGTTTGTTGCAATTTTACAGCAAATTTCCTGCAAATCTACCCATTTTGCTCTGGAACTTTGGCGACAACTAAGTATTTTTGAAACCTTCCGCTTTGGGCTGGATGTGTCAATGTGTAGTTNAACTTTATTTGTCACATGCGCCGAATACAAGTGTAGACCTTACCGTGAAATGCTTACTTACAAGCCCTTAACCAACAGTGCAGTTCAAGAAGAGTTTAGACAATATTTACCAAATAAACAAAACAATTATAAAAAGTAACATAAAATATCAATAACAAGGCTATATACTTTGTTTGTTGCAATTTTACAGCAAATTTCCTGCAAATCTACCCATTTTGCTCTGGAACTTTGGCGACAACTAAGTATTTTTGAAACCTTCCGCTTTGGGCTGGATGTGTCAATGTGTAGTTCATACACAAGCTTTAGACCCTCGCCATTTCAGTGACAGCTAGCAATGCACACGCAGCAGAGCAAGAAAGAAAGCAATAACGTAGTGCACATATCTGCACATAATGTGATGTAGTGCACCATTTTCGGGGGACCACTTTTGGCTCCTGAGTGCAACTTTRAGAACTACTGGCTAAAAAGTATATATTTTTTWAAAACTACCTGAGAATCTCTTTAATATGATATCTGAGTGAAAGTGACTAACAAATCAACGTGGACCCCTGGAGATCAGGMCCTCTTGGACACGTGATTACTGCAAATGTAGATAGCTGGCTAGACAAACTAGATTAAATTGACCAAATCTTAAAAAACGTTAACTGACATAGGCTAATTGAGTGACTGTCAGTGACTGACACAGCCTAACAAGAGGGACATTGTTGATGCATAACCAAGTTTCGATATTGCACCTTGTGTATTCTACTATTCTAACTCTCAACAGTAAGTTGAGACCCCGACTGAGTTTCCCCCAAAATGTTTTTTTTTTCTACATGGAAGGACCTCGGTGTCGCCTATCAGATACACATCAAGGTAGGTAGATACTTGAAACCTAAGATGTAGGTTAATTAACAATTTGTTTGTGTGTTTATCTTTTATCAGTTCCATGATTGTTGTCTCAGTGTTTTAAAGTAACCCAACCCCGACCACAGAGAGCAAGCAAGAACCACAGTGGTCCAGGAAAAACTGAAGAAACCTTAAAAGGAACCAGGCTCAGAGAGGAAGCCAATCCTCTTCTGGCTAAACCGGGTAATGTATGACTACATCTGTCTGTATCTAGCTGTATCTAGCTGTATCGAACTAGCTTACCTGGTGAAATATATATATATATTTTTTAAATAGCTTTGTGGATGATTGATTGATTAAGAACTTTATACTGTGTCCTCCTGGCTCTTGTGTTGACTGTCAACTGTCAAACTGTGTTATTTGTTAGCCTACATCATCACTGTGTCTTGCTGCATGTGCCATGTACCAATTCTACACTACAAGTACCCTCACAGGAACATACATCTTTACCTGATCGATCTCTGAATATGTTGAAACTCCATTCCAATACAGCTTCTTGTTATACAGTGAGGACGTTGTAGTTMCTTTGTTGGCCACTAGAGTGCGCTAGAGTTGAACTTTTGATACATTTGTATTGTTTTTAACCACATAAAAGTCCTATTAAGGAGAAAATAACTGTTAGTAGTCTGCCAGATGAAACTATGTACATAGACATGAGTGGAAAAATAGGGTTAGGTGGAAGAGAATCAAAGGACCATGATAATAATAATAATAATAAACCTTAGGTGCTGGCTTAAGGCCGGTAGAAACCACGACAGAATGTCTGGTCAGAACAAGGATGAGTCGGTTATGGGGGTTTAATTGGGGGGGGGGAGAGACACAGACACAGACACCTCTGACCATTCTGAAATCCTATCCAGTACTGTTAACTGTGGTTCTGGAAAGAAAAGAAACGAAACATGCCTTCAGAAACTATTCACACCCCCTGATTTTTTTCCCCCACYTTTTTTTTGTGTTACAGCCTGAATGTAAAATTAATTACATTGAGATTTTTAGTCACTGGCTAACATTGCTAGAAAGCTGGCTGTTTTTACAGATTTGAAACCAACAACAAAGGGCAGCYAGGGCAGACAGTCACTGAGGGGGATGACATGAAGACTTGTAGTCATCAAACGAGGCAGATAGAAGTCTACTTCTAAGTAGACTAGATGGGCTACTGGTCCAACAGAAATCCTGTCTCTTGGTGTACCTGGCCACCCCGTCACCAAGGTGCTTGAGGTCGCCAGACCAGGGTGAGTGTCATGGTGGAGGCCAGTGCAGGCTGTAAGACTGTTCTGGAAGAGGGGAGCCAACAGAACGCGGCAGTGGGTCAGGTGGCAGCTTCCCCCTCTGCCCAGGCAACAGTAGGACCTCGGGCAGTGGGTCAGGTGGCAGCTTCCCCCTCTGCCCAGGGCAACAGTAGGACCTCGGGCAGTGGGTCAGGTGGCAGCTTCCCCTCTTCCCAGGCAACAGTAGGACCTCGGGCAGTGGGTCAGGTGACAGCTTCCCCCTCTGCCCAGGCAACAGTAGGACCTCGGCGCAGGGTCAGGTGGCAGCTTCCCCCTCTGCCCAGGCAACAGTAGGAGCCTCGGGCACTGGGGCTTAGTAAGCCCTCAGGGGAGGAGCAGGAGTCATCTTGAGCTGAGCTTGAGCTATACAATTGGCCAGTGGTAACCCTATAGGTGCACTTGATTTGCTCTCTCGGGCCTGCCGGGTAGGTTCTACCTTCAGACATGAAATGGTTCAAAATGGGAAAACTTRGCCTTCCTGGCGCAAAACGAATAATGMGAAGYAAAAAAAAGGAACGCAAGGATTTYTCGTAGTTTTTTTTTMACAGAAATGTTTGGAGKTCGACCAGTGGTGGAATGGACCACTGTAAGTCTTAGATCATAAAAATCATTGTGCTGCCTTAGATACCTTTCCAAGYCCTTCGATACTGTTGACCATAACAATTTCCACACTCTCATTCAAACGTCGACTGAAATAGGCCTGGATCAGYTTTCTTGCAAGTGGTTTGAGAATTATCTGTCAGACAYGACTCAATGTGTGATCTCTGATMGTGTTTAAGTCTAGTTTRCTGGATATTACAAAAGGTGTACCGCAGGGGTCGGTACTGGGACCTGTTATTTTTTACTATTTATATAAATAATATTGGTCTATCTGTTAAAACTTGTGATARTCATGTGTATGCAGACAATACTAGTATGTATGTCATTGACCCAAATGTAGACCAGGTGTTAGAGCTGCAATCTCACTTTGTTGCCTTACAAAAAGCCCTGTTTGGTTTCAGTGGTGTAAAAATACTTTAAAAGTACCACTTATGTAGTTTTTTGGGGTATGTGTACTTTACTATTTATAGTTTTGACAACTTTTACTTCACTACATTCCTAAAGAAAATTAGATAAGTTTTACTCCGTACATTTTCCCTGACACCCAAAACTATTTGTTACATTTTGAACGCTTAGCAGGACGGGAAAATGGTTAATTTCACACACTTATCAAGAGAACATCCCTGGTCATCTCTCTGCCTCTGATCTGGCAGACTCACTAAACACAAATGCTTTGTTTGTAAATGATGTCTGAGTGTTGGAATGCACACCTGGCTATCCGTAAATAAATAAAAACACGGAAGTTGTGCCATCTGGTTTGCTTAATATAAGGAATTTGAAATGATTTATACTTATGCTTTTACTTTTGATACTTCAGTATATTTGAGCAATTACATTTACTTGTGATASTTAACTTTATTAAAAATCAAATACTATAAGACTTTTACTTAAGTAGTATTTTACTGGCTGACTTTAACTTTTACTTGAGTCATTGAGTCAAGTATCTCTACTTTTACTCAAGTATGACAATTGTGTATTGGTTGGTTTAAAACATTCTTAATGTGAGCAAAACAAAATATATGTTGTTCTCTAATTCTCGCAAAAAAATGTTTCGGATGGACTACATATTTATTCATTTAATGGTTCTCCCATCAATCGGGTTTCCACCTCTAAGTATCTGGGGCTTTTGGATTGACAAGGATTTAACGTTTAAAAAAAAAAAAAGTACTGATGAGCTAGTTAAAAAGCTCCGATTTAAAGTGGGCTTCTTTTTTAGAAACAGATCTTGCCACTCCCTAAACAGCYGGAAGCAGATCGTACAGTCAATTTTCCTGACAGTTCTTGACTATGTTGACACAATTTACCGTCTACCGTAGCGCCCTTTGCTTTATCACAGGTAACAGTTGTAATACTCATCACTACATCCTGTATAAAAAGGCTGATCCTCATTAACGTTTCAGGTTCCTCCGAACTCCACCAAATTTGGTAAATCCGCTGTTAGTTTTAATGTGCCTCACTACTGGAACAATTTGCAGAACTCATTACAATTGGATGTTCTGGTGCCGCTCGGACAGTTTAGGATTGATTGAGGACCTAGTAGCTAAACTGTTGTTCATCAACGTTGTGTTTTGTTTTACGTTGTATTTGGTTGTTGTATTGCTTTGATCAGGGCACCCATGGGATTGAGACCCTGGTCTCAATGGGTCTTTCCTGAATAAATAAAGAATAAAAAAGATTACAGTTATTGATCTAGTCTGTTATATCTGGAGTATTTCTCCTGTCTTATCCGGTGTCCTGTGTGAATTTAAGTATGCTCTCTCTAATTCTCTCTCTCTCTTTTTCCTCTCTCTCAGAGGACCTGAGCCCTAGGACCATGCCTCAGGACTACCTGGCCTGTTGACTCCTTACTGTCCCCAGTCCACCTGGCCCTGCTGCTGCTCCAGTTTCAACTGTTCTGCCTGCGGCTATGGAACCCTGACCTGTTCACCGGACGTGCTACCTGTCCCAGACCTGCTGTTTTCAACTCTCTAGAGACAACCTCCTCAAAAGGTTCTACAGCTGCACCATTGAGAGCATRTTGACTGGCTTCATCACCGCTTGATATGGCAACTGTTTGGCATCTGACCGCAAGGCGCTACAGAGTGTAGTGCCTACGGCCCAGTACATCACTGGYYCCGAGRTCCCTGCCATCCAGGACCTCTATACCAGGCGGTGTCAGAGGAAGGTCCTAAAAATTGTCATAAGACTCCAGCCACCCAAGTCATAGACTGTTCTCTCTGCTACCGCACAGAACGCTGTACCAAGTCTGGAACCAACAGGACCCRGAATAGCTTCTAACCCCAAGCTCTAAGACTGCTAAATAGTTAACGCTTTGTAGTTAACGCTACAAAGTCCACCTTGTTAACATGCAACATGTCAGCATCCCTCTGTTGACAAGGAAAATCATCTAGTGTCTCTGCTCCTACTACCATTACTTCTTCAACTTCACTCCTTTCTTCCACTCCTCTCAACGCCTCCGGATAGGAGACATTCAGCCCTTATCCTTCTCCTTCACCCTAACAGGACACTTCAGATGGAGTGGGCCACCATGCGGGTCAGTCGTTGTGCACCATTCACTTGATCCAATTCTTCATGTACAGTACCAGTCAAAAGTTTTTTGTACTATTTTCTACATGCCAAGACATCAGAACTATGAAACAAGCTGGTTGAGAGAATGCCAAGAGTGTGCAAAGCTGTCATCAAGGCAAAGGGTGGRAACTTTGAAGAATCTAAAATATAATTTCATTTGTTTAAGACTTTTTTGGTTACTACATGATTCCAAATGTGTTATTTCATAGTTGATGTTTTCACTATTATTCTACAATGTTGAATTATTATTATTTTTTAATTAAGAAAAACCCTTGAATGAGTAGGTGTGTCCAAACTTTTGATTGGTACAGTACATCACTCGTTGGCCTCTGTACTGGTACAGATCTACTACTCACACCACTCCTCTCAGGATCCCTCCCTGTTGACCAATCTTCCTCTACTTTCGCCACTGCCTCAGCATATGACAACTTCTACACTACTCCAACCTTGGAAACCTCAAACCTGCCTCTCTCACACGGGACATTTCTGATCCCCCAGCTCCATGGGCACCCCTACAATTAACACGTACTTTCTCCAATGCCCTTCTGCACACTTCTCCCACCTAGGATCCTCCCTCCTTCACACTGTTGCCACATGCCCATAAACTRGACACCTGTGACAACGTAATGTAATTGGCACAAACGCTTGTACGGGCAAAGACTCAACATCAAAACTCAAAAGGACAGACAATGACTCTTCTGTTTCACCACTCACGCCACCCTGTCTGCGTCGCACCAAACGACAAGCATCACAAACACRGAGAATCTTCCCCTTCAGTTGGTCAACTTTTACATTTACCATTACCCCAGTAATCACTCCTCTCAATGGAGCCCTTACCTCTCTTGTCCCCATTCGTTTAACACGGAGAGCCTGCTCCCTCTGACCAGCAGAAACACAAACAATTATCACAAGACCACTTCTGAATACCTTCACCGATTCCACAGCACACAACTCTGTTTTCACCCACCCTGAAACCACAATGGATGTCACTCCCACTGTCACAGACTCATCTTTATCCTGACCCTCGGTTCATCACATCTACCACCTCRGATACTTRGCCCTCATTCACTTCCATTTCTCCTCCTGTCTTCGATCCGGCGTACAGCTCACTCTGCTGACACTTTCTACCGTTCTTCTATAACACATAATTTCCCTTTATCCCTCAATTTTTAACCAACTTAAGCTGKTCCCTCTTCTTCCCTCTCTCTTCGACCTCCTCTGCCTCTCTTCTTCCCTCCATTCCTCCTCCGTATTCCAGGTATACAGAGCCTTCGGAAAGTATTCAGACCCCTTGACTTTTTCCACTTTGTTACATTACAGCCTTAATTCTAAAATTGATTAAATAAAAAGAATCCTCGGCAATCTAGACACAATATCCAACAAAATGAAAACAGGTTTTTAGAAATGTTTGAAAATGTATTAAAAATAAAAAACAGATACCTTATTTACATAAGTATTCAGACCCTTTGCTATGAGACTTAAAATGTAGAAAACGTGCATCCTGTTCCATTGATCATCCTCGAGATGTTTGTGCAACTTGATTGGAGTCCACCTTTGGTAAATTGAAATTGATTGGACATAATTCGGAAAAGCACACACCTGTCTATATTAGGTCCCACAGTTGACAGTGCATGTCAAGTCAAAAACCAAGCCATGAGGTCGAAGGAATTGTCCGTAGAGCTCCAAGACAGGATTGTGTCGAGGCACAGATCCGGGGAACGGTACCAAAAAATGTCTGCAGCATTGAAGGTCCCCAAGAACACAATGGCCTCTAATCATTCTTAAATGGAAGAAGTTTGGAACCACCAAGATTCTTTCTAGAACTGGCCGCCTGGCCAAACTGAGTAATCGAGGGAGAAGGGCCTTGGTCAGGGAGGTGACCATAAACCCGATGGTCACTCTGACAGAGCTCCAGAGTTCCTCTGTGGAGATGAAGAACCTTCCAGAAGGCCAATCATCTCTGCAGCACTTCACCAATCAGGCCTTTATGGTAGAGTGGCCAGACGGAAGCCACTCCTCAGTAAAAGGCACATGACAGCCTGCTTGGAGTTTGCCAAAAGGCACCTAAAGACTCTCAGACCATGAGAAACAAAATTCTCTGGTCTGATGAAACCAAGATTGAATTCTTTGGCATGAATGCCAAGTGTCACGTCTGGAGGAAACCTGGCACCAGCCCAGTGCCAGGTGAAGCATGGTGYCAGCATCATGCTGTGGAGATTATTTTTCAGCTGCATGGACTGCGACATCAAGGCAAATATGAACGGAGCAAAGTACTGAGAGATCCTTGATGAAAACCTGCTCCAGAGCACTCAGGACCTCAGACTGGGGTGAAGGTTCACCTTCCAACYGGACAACAACCCTAAGCACACAGCCAAGACAACGCAGAAGTGGCTTCAGGACAAGTCTCTGAATGTCCTTGAGTGGCCCAGCCAGAGCTGGACTTAAACCTGATCGAACATCTCTGGAGAGACCTGGAAATAYCTGTGCAGTAACGCTCCCCATCCAACTTGACAGAGCTTGAGAGGATCTGCAGAGAAGAATGGGAGAAACTCCCAAAATATAGGTGTGCCAAGCTTGTAGTGTTATACCCAAGAAGACTCGAGGCTGTAATCGCTGTCAAAGGTGCTTCAACAAAGTACTGAGTAAAAGGTCTGAATTCTTATGTAAATGTAATATTTAAGTTTTTAATTTTTACCAAATTTGCTAACATTTCTAAAAAATAAAAATAGAAACTGTTTTTGCTTTGTCATTATGGGATATTCTAAGTAGATTGATGAGGGGYAAACACAATTTTTGAATAAGGCTATAACATAACAAAAATGTGGAAAGAGTCAAGGGGTCTGAATACTTTCCGAAGCCACTGTATGTCTCCTTATGATAATAAACTTCTCTTGATATACATCTTGTTCTTGCCCTCTCAAGGGACGCCATTTAACCGGATGTCACAATCTCCGTACAATCTGCACAAACCCCATCGGGATGTAGCCTCAACAGTGCAAAAACAACAGTAAACGGGATCAACTGTTTACATGCCACAGTATCCCGTTTTAGATCAGCATATGCCAGGCATCTTATCCGGGTTTCTCATAAACGTTTTCGGTTTATTGTAAACGGGATATTATGTTTCTATGTCAACTCAAAAATAGAATACTCAAGTATCCCGAATAATAACGAGATATTGGTGWGCATGTAAACTTGGTCAATGTTTTGATTGTCTCCTTTTCAAGTGTATTTAGAATAGAAACAAATAGAATATAACTTTATTGTCCAGTCAAGGATGGACATTTTCTTGATATCTCTATTGAATGTTGCCTAGAAACCCCACGTTGAATTGCATAGAATTCTGTCGGGCAGAAATTAAGGTTAGAATCAGGAACGTTTKCTCTCACAGCTCTACAAGCCAGAATGTTGAGTAAAATTATATTTTAAAGTACTTTACCGGTTGTCRATGCGGTTGGTCCTTTTTAACGGTAGGAATGTGAGACAATATATCCACAGGAAAGTATAATTACATCAAAWTTTAAAGCGCTGGRAGTGCGTTCAAATCACCTGAAGCATGCGCACAWGATAAAAAATACARGCAGGAGATGCATGCTGATTTYCCGAGTTCGTGAACGTGTTTACAAGGTTAAAGAAATATGAACGCAGTACCAGCGTTTTGAAACGTTTATTTAATTATACTTTCCAGTGGATATATTGTCTCACATACCTACCGCCAAAAGGACCCAATTCACCTACAACCGGTAAAGTACTTTAACATATCATTTTATTCCACATTATGGTTTGTAAAGGTGGTGAATGGAAACTTTACCGATTCAAACGCTCATTCCCGAAGTAGAATTGTATGCAATTCAATTTCTGGTTTCCAGACAATATTGATTGCAACCAGAAGCCACACAATTGAAATTGAATCGTTGATATTCACCTCCAATTACACTAATAACGTTCTCTCTGAAACACAATAGGCTATTTAAAAAAATAATCATCTACCAGATCACTTGCTCAGTGTTTTTACGGTCAACTAAATAAAGCCTCTAAATGTGAGGGATTACTATGGGGTAAATGCCAAAGGAAGGAGAGACTAGAGGTCCAGTTTGACTTGTAAATTTACAGACAATATAGTGTTGCTGTGATGTCTACAGGTTGTGATTGCGGTATTGGCACTTGTCGTCCATGCGTAACTGTAGTGGTTCTATTCAATGTAGTCTAATCTGTGTACTCCCCATAATCCGAGCCATACATGATCGGATCACATGGTGGCATTGTTTGTTTTCAGAGACCGCTCATAATATAGTTTAAAAGACAACGTGAAGCTACTACAAATTCATTCATGAATTCTTCGCCACGCCTTTAAAACGTAAAGAAATTGTACTTGACCAATTGCAAGCCTTGAATCCCCACATAGCGCTCTGCCGATGATCAGACGACTAAAGGAGAAACTATTTAAATCTCTAATGAACAACTTGACTCTAGGTCACTCAACTCTCACTGCTCTCAGGCGCACACGAACCACAGTCTCGCTGATACTTGGATCATTGGACATAAACTCACTGAACACACGAGTAACTGTTAAAGAGCCGGTTATCTTTACATCGACGGACTTCACATTTGTTTGCGTGAGAAAGAAATGAAAAATATCACTTTTTCTCTGTGGATTGTCCTACTTTGTGAAATTGCGCTCTTTGCGTCGGGAGTGGAAGACAACGAACTTTTCAAAGGTAAAAAAATACATCTAATCCGACTATTTCATTGACATTTAACAGCATAATCCAGGGTTTCCCCATACTGGTTCCTTGGACCCTTAGGGGTGCACGTTTTGMTTTTTGCTTAACACTACACAGCTGATTCAACTAGTCATCAAGCTGTGATCATTTGAATCAGCTGTATAGTGTTAGGACCAATACCAAAACGTGCACCCCTTGAGGTACCGAGGTCTGAGTTTGGGGAAAGTTGGCATAGCCTATTCGGAAAGCCTACATTTTTTAAATGTTAGGCTATCCACTACAAGAATGACAGTAAATATGGGGAATATTATGCTACACGCCATGAGGAAAGGGTAATTCAGACAAGAAGCAGATTCAATGGAAATCCCAGAGTTAATTATCATTTTAACCCATTAGCACAGCATGTCTGGGTTTTGAATGCATCGATCCTCTCAGGACCAAGTGGTGAGATAATGGAGACTGGGAAGAGCGGGAATGGATTTTCATGTGAGATACGTGTCCTTGGGAAGTGCTCGTGATGTGGCGCAAAAGCCGGACTAGACGTCACATCGCGTGGTTCTATTTGGAATTMAGATTTTTCCGATGACTCCGCGTTATACCGAGAACGGCAGTGCCGCGCCAGGGCTGTTGGCTTGTTCTATAAGTCTGTAAATAATCATAATGATTTTAAGTTTGCTTTCATCTAGGAAAAAAACATTTTTTATTTTATGTCCATAATTATTCCACTGTATCCTGTTCCGAAMAATAATTAATACAAACTTGGCAGTCAAGTTTACATTTTTTATAAAAWWWAWAAAAAAATCCTGAATATAGTWTTTGCCTTGACACTTACCGGAAAGGGAAAACTAAAAGACGTTATTTCACGTGAAAGTGTCAGTAAGAACACAAGGCCATATGGAATAGAAGTGCAGGAGAGTTCTGGAGTGCCGAGATATTGAAGTATAGTAGGCAGCCGGCTTTGTATTTACAGCCAACTGATACTGTCACAGAGCAGTTGTAACCTACAGTACATTCCTACATTTTATACACTGTCTGTACAATAGTAGCAGGTTGCCTTCACAAAGGATTGCCAAAGGCTGCTTCTCAGTAACCACTTACCCCCCCCCCCCATGTGCACTAAACTCCACACATAGGATAGATGATAAACGGGGGGAATGAAAAGCACAGGTCTTGATAGGTATCTCTATTTTGCTTTCACCAGTCTGGTGCAGTGAATGAAGAACCAAGGAAACATTGAGCCACCTTCAATATGCTAGCTCTTTTTACCTCCAATGCCAGGGAACAGCGATGGCGTGGCATGGGTGTAAAATTATGCTAATTCCTTTCTGGGATGAGAAATTTATTTACAATGCTATATCTAATCAGTTATTTTCTAATATTGTCCTGTGGCGCCCATACATTGATGGTAGTCTGGAGGGGCACAGAGGAGGACTTGAGTAGATTTGTGTTGGTACCCAAACTCTACTAATCCCCATTTATCATTTACAGAAGCGCATTGACAGGAAGTGCAATCTCCTCTACCTCGCTATTTTTAAAGGCGACAGCTTGAAACAATTTTTTTGGGCAAACGCTCCTAACATGCTGACTAGACTAGACTGGCRGTGCGTGTCTGCTATTGCGCGCATCAGCGAGCATTGCAAAATAAATATTTACATGCATGTTATTCAATCATATTCAATCATTGCATCTACACTGCTCGTATGTGTCTGCGTAGCCAGGCGCTAAACAAGAACTTGTTTCTATTTGTGACACTTGATGTGCTCCAAGTCCCGCCTCTCCCATCTCCTCATTGGTTTTTGGGAGCATATACCCACGTGGGTGATTGAAAGATGAACTGAGGTCCACAGTCCAGTTGGTAGTGGTAATGCACCTTAAAGTTGGTTGCTAACCAACATATAAAGTCCAAAGAAGAAGTGTGAAGGAGAGATTACTAGAAACGAACTCGGTTTAACCCTTTTATCTGTGGATTGTCAGAGGACCTTGTGCGTTTCAGGTAAAATGACAACCCAATATTTATATCCCAGGACAAATTYGCTAGCAACATAAAGCTAACTAGTTAAATTGCAATACATGTTTAATGCTTTCCGACCTGTCCCCAAGTTTATTTTTTTAATGTAGTTGGTTCAGAGTTCMTTTTGATATTTCAACCTGCGCGTCCTGATTCGTGTCTGGTGTGGGTCAAAATCAATATGCACCCGATGGCGCACGCGGTCAGTGTAGTCAGCATGTAAACTATGATTATGGCTTAAAATCCGATCAGAGAGAGAGGGAGAATGTCTTTGAGCGAGCAGAACATCATTGGCACAGATAAAATGTCAAACAACTGTACACAAAGAAATGTGATTAAAACAAGTGTGTGCATGCATTCATTTGTCCACCAGCAATAGTCACTTGTCATTGTCATAGCTAGCCGGGTTGAGCAGTAAGTGCCTGCTTTTCCTTCACTCTGTGGTCCAACTCATCCCAAACACAATCGGGRGATTGTGGAGGCCAGGTCATCTGATGCAGCACTCCATCACGCTCCTTGGTCAAATAGCCCTTACACAGCCTGGAGGTGTGTTGGGTCATTGTCCTGTTGAAAAACAAATGGTTGTCCCGCTAAGCGCAAACCAGATGGGATGGCGTATCGCTACAGAATGCTGTGGTAGCCATGCTGGTTAAGTGTGCCTTGAATTCTAAATACATCAAATGTCACCAGTAAAGCATCATCAAACCACCTCCTCCATGCTTCATGGTGGGAACCACACATGCAGAGATCATCCGTTCACCTACTCTGCGTCTCACAAAGACACGGCGGTTGGAAGCAAAACTTTCCAATTTGGACTCCTCAAACCAAAYGACCGATTTCCACTTGTCTAATGTCAATTGCTTGTGTTTCTTGGCGCAAGTATTATTGGATTCCATTAGTAGTGGTTTCTTTGCAGCAATTCGACCCATGAAGTCCTGATTTCACGCTGTCTCCTCTGAACAGTTGTCTGTTACTTSAATTCTGTGAAGCATTTATTTGGGCTGCAATTTCTGAGGCTGGTAACTCTAATGGACTTATCCTCTGCAGCAGAGGTAACTCTGGGTCTTCGMTTCCTGTGGCGGTCCTCATGAGAGCCAGTTTCATCATAGCGCTTGATGGCTTTTACAATTGCACAACTTTTCAAAGTTATTCATTTTCTGGATTGACTGACCATGTCTTAAGGTAATGCTGGACTATCGTTTCTCTTTGCTTATTTGAGCTGTTCTTGCCATAATAGGGACTTGGTCTTTTACCAAAAAGGGTTATGTTCTATATACCACCCCTACCTTGTCACAACACTGATTGGCTAAAAACTCATTAAAAAGGAAAGAKATTTCACAAATTCACTTTTGACAAGGCAAACCTGTTAATTGAAATGCATTCCAGGTGACTACCTCATGAAGCTGGTTGAGAGAATTCTAAGAGTGTACAAGCTGACATCAAGGCAAAGGGTGGCTACTTTGCAGAATCTCAAATGTTTTTTGGGGGGGCGGTTACTACATGATTCAATGTTTCATAGGTTTGAATGTCTTAATTTTTCTACAATGTAGAAAATAGTAAAAATAAAGCGTGTCCAAACCTTTTGACTGGGGAGAATCTGCTACCATTCATTGAGTACATAATCAGTCCCCAATAATGCAATGTAAACTGACAAACCAGATAAAGCTGATTCTGACATACTAAACTCAGGTTATTTGCCAAATACATTTGCATGGACAGGAATTTGACTGAATTGGTGCTGCCACAAACAAAATGTATAATGATGCAGAATTTCCACAGATCCAAAATATAGTAAGAACACTAAGCTGCATGTAACCTAGTAGGTTAATGGCACAACGCTATTACCTAAAGGTTAATGTGGAAAAATCTGTGCCCTTGAATGAAGCACTTAACCCTAATTACTCTGGATAAGAACTTCTGCTAAATGACCAATTTAAACAAACCAAGCTAAATTATGTTGGAAGATATGTGCAGTTTTGGGATGACMGTGCAGGGTAAATAGTGCGAAGTCCATGGATGAGAGGACCAGGTGGACTTTTGATTACCATGGCACGTGGGAAGTAACTGTTCAAGTAGTGGGAGGTTTTGGTCACGRTTGACCTGAACTGTTTGCCTGAGGGGAATCTTTGGTGGAAGGGGTTGACGGTTATCTTTACTGCAAGCTTCCTTGCCCTGGAGTCGTACAGGACCTCAATAGAGGGCAGGTGGCAGCCAATGGCCCCCCTCAGCAGACCGGACAATCCATTGTGATGATGATGAAGATTGGACTTTATGGTGATTTAGAATTGACTCGGTACACACAGCATTCATTTGGAGGACAGAACAACTGGCGTGAGGAGTTTAAATATTTTAGCATCTTAATGTTGTGTTCGAGGTAGCAGTCCATTTTAAGACTCCTGTATCGACAGAGTAAAACTATGGCTAATAATTTAGCCAATTAAGTGATGAGGTGACTTGACTAAGCCCAGCTGTAGGGCCATTCCATGGGAGGAGTGATGCTGATGCACAGGTGCTATCCTATAGGTTCATGAAAAGTGGTCTAGCGGTGGACGAGGCGCTCCATGA
>NW_019942645.1:220182-243677 GCF_002910315.2 Salvelinus sp. IW2-2015
AGTCCCACTCTACAGTGTATATGACAGTAATCATCCTAAACCTCTCAAACGCAATATCTACAGATTAATGCGTAAACTGCAGCCAAATAAATGATTGAGACCTAAGCGGAACCAATGAGGTGCCTCTAACACGGCTCATAAACGAGCACGATTGACTGGTAGAGCCGCCCTCCTCACAATAAGACATGTGTGATCTGCTAGCCCCCCCCCCCCCACTGAATACACACCAGTCTGGCAGGGAAGATAAGTGTGATCCTCATACAGCCGCACATTCGCCAGTCAACCCCCCCCCCCCCCCCTTGCTCTGTAGACTTTTGCGTCTAACCCTCCCCTGATTTATGCTTTAATGAAGGTTGGTAATATCAGGCATCGTGTCAGGCACAGTGTGCTCCTGAATTGGCACTTGCCCCTCTACCTGGATCCCAGATCCCTCCTAATGGTTCTACCCCTGTGGTCAATGTACACATTGTTCCAACTCACGTTCGGGTAAAGAATACAAGATTTAAAATGATAAGTAAATTATAGTACAAACACATGCTCAAATGCCCATGTAGGCATGTGTACATTGTTGGGAAAAAACACTCGCTCAAATTAATAACAGCTGAACACCAATGGCATTTGCACCCCAAATCTGGACTATGAATTACAACGGCATTATGTGAAATTTGAATGTTTCTCTTCTCCAGAGTGTGGCTTTGTTTACTATGTGAACTAGCTACCTAGTAGTAGCTTCTTGACTTCATAAATCTATGTTTAGGAAATTGTTAGAGGCTCGACTGCTTAGATGGCTAATCATTCAGATCCTGTCTTTTTGTTGTAATACTTTTAAAAATATAATATTATGCATAGCCAGAAGAGGAGTTTAAGCTGGGTTTCTGTTTAAGCTGGATTGGTGTTAAAAAAAATAAAAAAAAATAAAAAAAGCTTTAAATAATGATTATTCAAGTGGAATGTTTGCGTAGGAATCTTGCATAATGATCATACTTTTATTTTGACTTTTTATTTTAACTTTTATTTAACTAGGGAAGTCAGTTAAGAACACATTCTTATTTTCAATGACGGCCTAGGAACAGTGGGTTAACTGCCTTGTTCAGGGCAGAACTATATATATATAGTATATATATATATTATATATATATATATAGAGCTATATATATATATATATATTATATATATATATTATATATATATATGATACATGACCGGATCACATACAACATGAGGAAGAGCCTGAATCTAGACGTGGACGGCTGCATCCTTCTGCCTGGTGAGAAGAGGAGTCTGCAGGAGTGTGGCTTCAACGTCACAGCCAAGACCTTCTTCATCATCCACGGCTGGACGGTAAACAGAAGCACACACACTCTTTATCCCCATATTCCACCTTGCTGTCACCGGTTGCTTTAGTGAGCCTTTGCTGTGTGTTTAGGCAGAGGGTCGCTCTTCAAAGGGTTGTGTGTGTAAGTTTGAGGCTCACCGACTTGCTCTCTCCTATACAGACGAGTGGGATGTTTGAGAGTTGGATGCAGAAGCTGGTGTCTGCCATGATGCAGCGAGAACCGGAGGCCAACGTGGTCATCGTTGATTGGCTTCCCATGGCCCACCAGCTCTACCCCGATGCGGTCAACCACACCCACCAAGTTGGCCTCAGTGTCGCCACCACCATCAACTGGCTCCAGGTATGTGTGTGTGATTTGATTGTTCAGCGGTCTATTACGTTGCAGTATCAGTGAGGGCTGTTGAATACATTGATCTTTAAGCTTACATGTACTGACTGTTCATAAACACATCACCCCTTTATAGTGTCCTTTCTCTCAGGGACATTTATCTAAATGATTGATGTGGGACAGGGCCTCGTTTTCCAGTTGCGATATAACTTTAGCGTTACGATCGTAGCGGTTGCGTCGTTATTTAAGAGCCGACTTAAACTTTTTTTTTTTTTTACAAAAAAAGTGTTTACCAAACGTTCACGTAGAGTTCGTTAAGTGCATCGTTAGACCATGTGTCTACCGATGGGATCGAAAGAATAGCAACGCTGCTCTCGGATCAGCCTTCTCCACTCAAATCTTACCTTAACATTATAATTATTCCACTACTACTGACAATGGATCAGCTCCTAGAGGGATTACTTCCTATGGCTGCAAATATTGAGGCGGCTTATGATGCTTACATAATAATAATAATAATAATAATAATAATAATAATAATACACTAAATTTGACTGGGCACCTTGGTACACATTAAACGTCTTGAGGCTAACATGAGACCGTAGCCTAGTGGCTACTTAATGCAGTCATCTCGGTTTTTATTTGAAAGCCAAATTTTATCTTTCACTTGTTTTTGTAACTATTTGTCACAAGAATTTCCAATCCCAATGATAATAACAATCAATCAATAGCTCTGACCAATTCCTGAGGTTTGTAAGACCATGGGTATAATAATAATTAGTCAGACTCAGCTTATACAAAAGGTTAGTACAGTTTATTCAGAGAACGTTCTAAAGTCAAGAATACAAAACAATTAATTTTATACTGACTTCTCACGCACACACACACACACACAACCATACAAGAATACATGGACACAACCATACGCACACACATACACTACCCAGACGACAGAGATCAGTGACCTTGTCCTTGACACGTACTCCCCGTTCTCTCCCAAATCTCTAGTCAGGTCGGCACCAAGCTCAGACAGTCTGTGTTTATAATACCATAAAGATAGATTGTTTTACCCTCATTCTGACTAGACTACACATTTATTGATTATGATTTTATACATTCTAGTCAATTCCATACAATTATGTTTCAGGGCGGAATATTCTAATCATTCAATTAACAYATAATTCTCAACTATCACAATTGCAAATCATTTGGGAACTTGATATTTTTTCAAGTTAATCTTTTATTTAACTAGGCAAGTCAGTTAAGAACACATTCTTATTTTCAATGACGGCCTAGGAACAGTGGGTAAACTGCCTTGTTCAGGGACAGAACAACAGATTTTTACCTTATCAGCTCGGGGATTTGATCTTGCCAACACACAGTCCAACACTCTAACCACTAGGCTACCTGCCACCCGACTTGTCAACTTCGTTCTGACGTTATCGGCGGTCAGTCGGATAGATGCCTAGCCTAAAAATCTCGATTCTGTGTTTAGCGGAGATCTTCTGTGAATAAAAGGACGTGAAAGAACCCCCCCCCCAAAAAAAAGATCTAATGATATACTTTGGCTGCTCTACGAGTGGTCTTGATCAAAAGCTCTGGGGAAACAGAATGGTGTTTATTAAAGATGGTTCTAATGATACTCTCAATACTAGGAAGGCTCTGGGGAAATGAGGCCCAGGACCGTCAAGTAGTTTAGTGAGTTAGCTCCAGTGTGCTAGAGAGGACAGCTGAGTTTCCCAATACCCTTCCAGTCCAGCCAGCTGACTACAGTAATGGTGATGTGCAGGATTGACTGGCTGGGAACTGTTCCCTCCGGAACAGAACAGCTGGCAATGTTTTCAGGTGTTGTTGGGAAATCCTGGTATGCTGTGAATTCTAATGAGGGAGTTGTGGGTATTTTCCATTTGGTTGTACGGGAACTCGCCAGATGCTCTTGGGGAAGAGTTGTCCTCTGTRTAGTTTGCAATGGGTCTCGTTCTCATCACGAGTCAACTGCTGTGTGACCTAGTGTGTCTCTCCATTTTGACTTCCACTAAGAGCAGAGACTGGGTGTGGTTCCAATCCACCGTACCGCTTTCCTTTCTACCTATCTGTTCAGATGGCTGAGAGGGAAAAGGAGGTTATTTAACAGTATTGGGATGCATTCTATGTCTCATTCAGGCCAGGCTCTCAGGCTCTGTCCCCTTAACAGGCCAGGACACCGCTGACACACAAGCCCAGGGTTCAGGCTGTGGGTAACAGGGTAGACTGCCTTCAGAGARGAGCAGAAGGTGGAAGTGCTTTTACATGGAAGGGAGAGCGTGAACGTATTCTGATGACTCATTATCTCCACTGGGATTTGCTGGTGCCCAGGGAACGACTGACTGCTATTGGCTGAGGGCCTGTGTGTGTGTGGCAGCAGCTGATGTCGGTTGTCATGTATCCGATAGGAGGAACAGCAGCTGCCCCTGCAGAATGTGCACCTGATTGGCTACAGCTTGGGGGCCCATGTGGCAGGCTACGCRGGAACGTCTGTGCGAGGGACTATTGGCAGAATCACGGGTAAGTTGTGGGAGGTTCATGACCTCATTCACTGTTGCTCCTCATGACTCTGAACAGGCAACAGTCAGCCTTTGGAATGGTGCCAATCCCCTTTTTTTAAATCAAACTCCATATAGTCAAGTATGAAACCAGTACCACCGTAGCATCGACATGTCTTCATGGAGTGAATGCTGTGGCTGTAGTCACGGTGTATTGACTGCTAAGCTGTGGCTGTATGCCTAATAGACCTTAGACACACCTGTCTTGTCCACCAAATGAGACGTTCCTGTTTCTCCAATCTCTCCTATAGGTCTAGATCCGGCAGGGCCCATGTTTGAGGGGGTGGGAGATGATAAGCGCCTCTCATCGGGCGACGCCGACTTTGTGGACATCCTGCATACGTACACGCGCGAGGCACTGGGTATAAGCATTGGGATCCAGCAGCCCATTGGCGACATTGACATCTACCCCAACGGTGGAGACGTGCAGCCCGGCTGCTCCCTGAGGGAGATGRTTACCAGTGCAGCTGGAGGAAGTGAGTACCACACACAGGAAGAAGTCACTGAGGGTGTGCCCCCACCCACAAGTCTAAAAGCATTGGATTGGTGTAGGCATAGGCTAGAGGGAGTTTCCATACACCAGTCACTTCCTTTCAAATCCATGAAGGGAAGTGAACAAGTGCTCACTTTGGTTGGAAGGAGAGATTGTTGGAACGCACCACTAAACGCAGTGCTGTACCAAGTCTAACTGACTGGTATTTTCTGCTGRTGTTCCTTTGGCTAGA
This sequence comes from Salvelinus sp. IW2-2015, assembly GCF_002910315.2. Taxonomy (NCBI): domain Eukaryota; kingdom Metazoa; phylum Chordata; class Actinopteri; order Salmoniformes; family Salmonidae; genus Salvelinus; species Salvelinus sp. IW2-2015. The sequence continues at coordinate 225,154 of NW_019942645.1, forward strand.
TGGGAGTTGGCTGTTGTCTGTTGGTTGTTGGCTGCTTGTCATGTGATTGGGTAGCTGTTCCTCCTGTTGCTTATCAGTGCTGTACAACTCRTTSCTCCTCAGGCTTCATGGATGTGATMAAGTGTGAACACGAGCGGGCTGTGCTCCTGTTCGTGGACTCGCTGATGAACAACGAGTACYTGAGCCTTGCCTACCAGTGCACCGACCCCGAACGCTTCAAGAAGGGCATCTGTCTGAGCTGCCGRAAGAATCGCTGCAATAACATGGGTTACAACGCCAAGAAGATGAGGAAGAGGAGCAACTGCAAGATGTACCTGAAGACCCGTGCTGCCACACCCTTCGGAGGTGAGCTGGGGATTATTTTWYTTTGTGTGTMTGMGMGMYRYMYMMGKCATGGGGCAAAGAAATGTGCCGTTTTATAATTCACATTTTGCCATGTTCCCTCATCCGCATGGCTAGGTTTCCATCCGACAGATTTTCATGCAAATATTCTTAAATTTTTTTTGGGGGGGAACGATGTGTATTTTCCCACCAGAGAAGTGTTTTTCCATTAAATTGACTTGTTGTAAATAAAAGGCAGTGAGTGACGACATGGTGCACATACCTTGACCTTCTGCGGTTAATTTCCCATGTACCAAATAGTGTACCATGTCCCGACCCATTTTCAACTCTGCTGATGGGTATTCTCACGTGTGATATAAATAAAATGATTTGTCACATGCGCTGAATACAACAGGTGTAAACATAACTGTGAAGTGCTTGCAGTTTCTAAGAAAAATAAYAGTGAAGGAAATATTTAATGAATAAACTAAAGTAAAATAGTTTTGGTAGCCATTTTAATTATCTGTTCAGCAGTCTTATGGCTTGGGGGGTAAAAGCTGTTAAGGAGCCTTTTGGACCTAGACTTTGCTCCGGTACCACTTTCTGTGCGGCAGCAGAGAGAACAGTCTATGATTAGGGTGGCTGGAGTCGTTACATTTTTAGYGTTTTCATCTGATACCGCCTAGTATAGAGATCCTGGATGGCAGGAAGCTTGGACTTAGTGATGTACRGGGCTGTACGCACTYCCCTCTGTAGCASCTTGCGGTCGGTAGCCGAGCAGTTTCCATACCAGGTGGTGTTATAACCAGTCAGGATGCTCTCGATGGTGCAGCTGTYGAACCTTTTGAGGCTCTGAGGAGCCATGCTAAGTCTTTTCAGTCTTCTGTGGGGGAAGAGACGTTGTCATGCCCTCTTCACGGCTGGGTGAACAGGGAGTACAGGAGGGGACTAGGCACACACCCCGTGTTGAGGTTCAGTGTGGCGGATGTGTTGTTACCTACCCTTACCACCTGGGGGCGGCCCATCAAGAAGTTCAGGATCCTGTTGCAGAGGGAAGTGTTTAATCCCAGGGTCCATAGCTTTGCGATGAGCTATGTGGGCACCAAGGGAATTAAAAAAATATATATATTTTTTTTAAATGCTTTAACTAGGCAGGTCACTTAAGAACATTCTTATTTACAACGACTGCCTACACTATGGTGTTGAACACTGAGCTGTAGTCAATGAACAGCATTCTCAAGTAGTTGTTCCTTTTGTCCAGGTGTGAAAGGGCAGTGTGGAGTGCAATAGAGATTGCGTCATCTGTGGCGCTGTTGGTGCGGTATGTGAATTGGAGTTGGTCTGTTCCCAAACTTTCTATAGTCCCGTACCCCTTCAAAACAGTCAACCACCAGCTGCGTACCCCCTCTATCACCAGGGTCAGCGCACTCTCAAATGTTGTTTTTTGCCATTGAATGCCTGCCACACACACTATACAATACATTTATTAAATGTAAGACTGAGTGAGGTTTTTTTCACAACCCGGCTCATGGTAAGTGACAGAGCTCTTTATAGGACCAGGACACAAATAATAATCAGTCGTTTTGCTCATTATTTTGCCATCTTCCATATAAAACCTTATTTGTTCATAAAAAATTGTGAGTAACTCCCCACAGGTTAATGAGACGGTGTACTTGAAGGGATACCCGTAACTCTGCAATGTTGTATTTAGTTTTCATGCTAGTGAGGGTTGAGAATCCACACTCAGATAMGTACGTGGTTACAAAGGGCATCAGTGTCTTAATTTGCCAAGGCAAGAAACTCTGAGAGCAGCCATATCCAGAAATCTGGCAGTAGCTTCTGATTTTTAAATTKAATTTTCACAGAACCGCTTGTTGCAATTTCAATGATGCTCTTGTTCAGATGGTGGTAAATGGACTGGCGGCAGGGCATGAAAGGGATACCGAATCCAGTTTGTTTTGGGGAAAGTAATTGGSCACCCACCTCACTCAGGTGCTTCGCTATATCACATTTGACATTGTCCGTAAYCTTGAGTTAATTTGCACGCAAATCATACATACAATGATGGAAAGACCTGTTGTCCTTTTTAATGCAGACAGAAGAGCTCCAACTTCTTAGCCTCAATTTTGTACCACACATTGAATAGGATTACAGGGACTCTCTGCAACTATAGATTCAGATCATTCAGGCGAGGGAAAAAACATCACCCAGACAGGCCAGTAGTGTGAGAAACTTGTCATCATGCAAGCGGTCAGACAAGTGAATTGGAGTCAGTAAAAACTTTAAGCTCGTCTCTCAATTAAAAAAATGTGTCAATACTTTGCCCCGTGATAACCAGCGCACTTCTGTATATTGTAAACGCGTTACATGGTCGCTGCCCATATCATTGCATTATGCAGAAAATACACGAGTTCAGGGGCCTTGCTTTAATAAAGTTAACCATTTTCACTAGTGTCAAACGTCTTTCAAGCTGTCAGAGCCTCTCGYTGGATGCTGCAGTGTACCCAAGTGGCGTCGGGAGCAACTGCTTGCACGTTACTACTCCACTATGTCTCCCTGTCATGGCTTTTGCGCCATCAGTACAGATACCAACACATCTTGACCACAAGTCCATTTGCTGTCACAAAGCTGTCCAGTACTTTAAAAATATCCTCATGTTGTCCTGGTTTCCAGTGGTTTGCCGGAGAGGATGTCTTCCTTAATTGACCCCCCCCCATAAACGTAACGGACATGTACCAMGCCCGCCACGTCTGACTCATCCAGCTGTAACGCATATAATTCACTGGCTTGTATGCTAAGCAGTAATTGTTTTAAAACGTCTCCTGCCATGTCACTGATGCGTCGTGAAACAACAGTGTTTGAAGAAATTGTCTGTAGTTTTTTTTGGCCTTTCCCCCCCCAGCATTGTCCCAGCCATATCTGTGGTAGCAGGAAGAATTAAGTCCTCCACAATAGTATGGGGCTTGCCTGTCCTAGCCACTCGGTAGCTCACCATATAAGACACTTCTAGCCCCTTCTTACTAATGGTATCTGTTGCTTTTATACATGTCTTACTACTCGAAATGTCGTCTTCATTCTCGCTGAAATCTCCTGTGCCTAATTTTATTGGACTCTATCAGGGACAGGTGGAAAATGTCAGTGAAGAACCTTGCAAGTAGGTCAGCGCATGCGCTGAGTAAAAGTCCTGGTAATCCGTCTGGCCCTGCGGCTTTGAATGTTGACCTGGTTTAAAAGTCTTACTCGCATCGGCTACCAAGAGTGTGATCCCAGTCGTCCGGAACGGCTGGTGCTCTCATGCGTGTTGCTTGCATGCATAAAGTAATTTAGCTCGTCTGGTAGACTTGTGTCCCTGGGCTGCTCGTGGCTGGGCTTCTTTGTAGTCTGTAATAGTTTGCAAGCCCTGCCATATCTTAGCATCAGAGCCGGTGTAGTAGGATTGAATCTTAGTCCTGTATTGACACTGCCTGTTTGCCTTCCGACGAGCCATCATAGCGGGATTTCTCATAAGCTTCCGGTTTAGAGTCCTGCTCCTTGAAAGTGGCAGCTCTACCCTTTAGCTCAGTGTGGATGTTTATATAAATAAAAGATTCCAGAAATGTTCCTTTCGCACAAGTTATTGCTCTCCAATTTTGGTCACAAATTTGTTTTGATCCCTGTTACTGAAATTTTTCTGGGGACAATAAAAGCCCACTTTAAAATGTGCAGTTTTGTCACAACACAATGCCACAGATGTCTCTAGTTTTGCCGAAGTGTGCAAATTTCCATGCCGACTGCAGGCATGTTCACGAGAGTTGTTGCTAGATTATTTAATGTTAGTTTCTCTACCATAAGCTGCCTCCAAGGTCGTTTTAGAGAATTTGGCAGTACGTCCAACCGACCTCAAAACCGCAGACCACGCCCAGGACCTCCACATCTGCTTTCTTCACCTGCGGGATCATCTGAGACTAGCCACCCGGACTGCTGATGACTGAATAATTTCTTCACAAACGGTCTCGGGGAAACTCATCTGCGTGCTCGTCGTCCTCACCAGGGTCTTGACCAGACTACAGTTTGCCGTTGTAACTGACTTCAGTGGGCAAATGCTCACTTTTGATGGCCACTGGCATGCTCAAGTGTGCTCTTTGTGGATGAATCCCGGTTTCAACTGTACCAGGCAGACCATGTACGTGTGGGCAAGCGGTTTGCTGATGTCAATATTGTGATCAGAGTGCCTCATAGTGTGGTAATGGGCAGGCATAAGTTAGGTGAGACAATTGCATTTTCAATGTTAATTCTGAATGCACAGAGATACCGTGACAAGATCCTGAGGCCCATTGTCGTGCCAGTCATCTGCCGCCATCACCTCATGTTTCAGCATGATAATGCAACGGCCCCATGTCACAAGGATCTGCACACAATTCCTGGAAGCTGAAAATGTCCCAGTTCTTCCATGGCCTGCATACTCACCAGACAGGTCACCCATTGAGCATGTTTGGGATGCTCTGGATCGACGTGTAGGACCACGTGTTCCCGTCCCTGCCAATATCCAGCAACTTCGCACAGCCATTGAGGAGTGGGACAACATTCCACAGGCTACAATCAGCCTGATCAACTCTATCTGAAGGAGATGTCGAATGGCGATCACACCAGATACTGACTGGTTTTCTGATCCACGCCCCTTACTTTTTTTTTAAGGTGTGTGTGTGACCAACCGACGCATATCTGTATTCCCAGTCAAGTGAAATCCATAAATTAGGGCTTAATGAATATTATTCCAGTTGACTGATCTCCTTTTTATATGAACTCTAATTCAGTAAAATCTTTGAAATWGTTGCACTTATATTTTTGATCAATGTTTCTATGCAAAAAAAATTCAATAGAAAAACAAGWAATGCAGCGAGTTTGCTGTCATTCCAGCTTCAGTTTGAAGTGATTGTGTTGGCTAGCTCCTCTGAATAGTAACCTGGCTAGGAAGRAAATGCTCTAATGCCTGGTGAATTTGTCCATTAAGCTCCTTGTTATAGAAAACAGCTTAAACAAACAAATGTCGKTACTTTTCTGTTATTCTGGCTGCACTGTTTGACGTTACAGTTAGCAGATGTTTTCTAGCTAGCAAGCGAGGGATAAGAATGTTGCCAGCCATCATTGCAACGGAATATTTAGACCGAACGCCTGGGRGGCGTCCATAGATTTATAACAAGACCTAACTTGTCTCTGGCAAGTGAACGAACAGGTGGCTAGGGTAGCAACCCTAGATTTGGTTCAGGACTATCTTGTGGAAGGATGAAATGGTATAAATACATGCATAATAAAAAATAAATGAAAATATCAGTCATTTTAATATGTTAACCTGTTGCATAAAAGTGATGCCTTGTGAACATGTGTTTGGGGGATATATTACCACAGTTTCTCTACTTCGTCTTGGGCTTAACACTTGTGCCAATATCCTCCAGACACCGGCTTCTCGGGCATTATCACTTAAATATAACACACCTTATCAGTACTTGACCAGTAGCCAAGCGATTATCTCCGAACCTGTTTTTTTTTATGACCCAGTCACACCTTGCAGTCATAAAGCTACTGTATGGCTCCTGTTTATGCCCCTGCCCTGTGATATCTATTTTGCCTTGTGCGTTTGTCCCTCCTAGGCATCCATTATCAGATGAAGATGCACGTGTTCAACAGAAAGCAGGCTGACGATGCTGACCCAACCTTCCACGTCAAGCTGTATGGAGCTCACAATGACACCGATGACCTGCATGTAGACTTGTGAGTACTGCTGCACTCTACTCTTCTCTACTCAGTGGCAGGTAGCCTAGCGGTTTGGGCCTGATTTAGACTTAGGAAATGTACGCCTTTCCTACGCACTTAGTAGCTGGTATTCAGACTTGCCTTATGCAGATTTGTAAATAAGCTTTCCTTGTCCGCACGGAATACATTTAATTCAACCTCTGGAAACCCTTCCACTTGCTGGCAAACAGATGTTCTATGGGTTGTCATTCAATAGGGTTTTCAGTAAATTTTTCTAATGCCAGCCCTTTAAATACGGTGTACTTAAAAAAAGAAATTATTCAATTTGCTGACACTCACTAGAATGCATGGACATATTTGTCTGTTTCAGCTCCAACTCAATAGTAGCTKGTTTTTAGGTTAGGAACGTATGAATCATAAAAAATAATAAAAACTTTACGCACCAAAATGGTGGTTTTGAGTTGTCCTAAAAATTGTCATGTTCAATCTATGACATATTGGAAGATGAGCAGTGTACAATAGGGATTGACCGGTAATAATCCTCAGTGATCATGGAASTGTTTTGATGGCGGTCCTGTTGTCGTGAACCGTGCTACAAGTTTAAACTGCTAGGTAAACTCTTCATTCCGTAATGATTCAAATAGGTTACATCTCCCAAATTATGATGCGTTAGCCTAATATGATCCACTAATGCTAGTGGCCCTCAGGAACAACTACACCAACGTGACAGACGAAAGGTGACTGGAATTTTGTGGGCTTCAAATTGAAGGAAAAGAACGTGACAGTTATACTTGTATGTGGGTATTACTTACGGTGGCTAACGTTTAACACGATTCAACTCTGCAGGTTTTATAGAAGCCTAGTTTTGAGTCTCRAAACTTCACCCGCGCAAATTCAGAATAACGGCACAGCTATTTATAYCCCAATTCACGCCYTGTTGAGGAGATTTTCAGTTTGCTTCCAAATGACRGGTTTCACATTCGTCTCCAGTTATCATAAGGAAAATAATCTWAAACAATTGCTATGTGTATTTCCACCAGTGGAGGCMGCTGAGGGGAGGACGGCTCATAATAATGGCTGGAACGGAGCGGATGGAACGGCATGAAGCCATGTTTTGACTGCATTTGATACTATTCCGCTCTAGCTGTTACCACGAGCCCATCATCCCCGATTTTTTTTCAAGTTACCCGTCAACCTCTTGTGACTCACAATCCCCTTCTCCAAATGGATGACTCATTTACCTTTATCAATGTATAAATTACAGTGCATGTAGATTTATATTTACAAAGGGGGGTTAAGTGATGCAGAATACAGCATTGACACCGCCACACCCCTTTAATTTCTTTGCTCTCCACCACACGAATAGTGATGATAGTAGTACTATAATTATATTCTGCTGCTTAAGGTAAAGGTTAGAACTCATAGATAGAAGTATAACAAGGGAATTACCTTATTTTTTTTACGTACGCTTAACTCTGGTCGGAATTCACCCACTTCGAGCTTTTGGGCCAGTAACCAAAAGGTCGCTAGTTCGAATACCTGAGCCGACAAGGAGAAATGGCGCAAGACCACCGAAAGACACTTAACCCAAGTTGCTCCAGGGTCGCTGTTGATAGTGGCTGATCTTGGCCGTGACCCTTTGGGATATAAAAAAAAAAACACTTTCCAATTCACACATGTCTATAAAACACACTTATATGTGTGCAAATATAAAATGGTGCAAAATATGAAATGGTGCAAATATAAACACTTACTACTGTACTCATGTATACAGAAACTGTAAACACTTGAGTTGTCTAGTGTAATGGCAATTAGTGAATACATTTATTTTTTTAACTATCTAATGACCTGTGACTGACCGTTTTTGTGTCTCTCTCCCCCCTCCAGTCCAAACAAAGTGGGTCTGAACCTGACCAACACCTTCCTGGTCTTCACCGAGGACGACATCGGGGATCTGCTGAAGATCCGTCTGAGCTGGGAGGGGGCGTCCGAGTCGCTAGGGTCRCTCTGGAAGAACATGAAGAAGTCTTTCTGGTCCTGGAACAGCAACGGCCCGCCCAGCAACCAGGTGCTGGAGGTCCGCAGGATCCGTGTCAAGTGTGGAGAAACGCAGAAGAAGTAAGTTGGGAGGCAGAAAGCGATGGCCATTTTTTTTRRCCCCCCCCACATAACATTCAATGAGTGGTTGGTTCCATAGAATGGAAAAGGAGTTCAGAATTGGGATTTCAATTCTAGTAATTGTATTTCTATGGTTGGTTCTCCAAGCAGAGTCGGCTGTCTTTGATTTGATAATCCTCTCACTCAAACAGCCTTTGTTTATAAATCAGGAAATGGAGTCATTTAGTCATGAATCAACTGCATCTTGCCGTTAAACATTCAGTTTTTATATTTTCACTTTATGAACTGGGATTTGGTTGTTTTTAGCATATTTTTATCTGCTGCTCMATGTTGTGCTGTCGGTTCCTTGTTTCACTTATTGGTTTGTGCTTGTGTAGGTTCACATTCTGTGCCCAGGACCCCTCGGTGACTGAGATCTCTCCAGGACAGGTTATCACTTACGTCAAGTGTCGTGATGGCTGGGAGGTCAAACCCAGTAAAAAAAGGTACAGCTCAGCCCATTCACTTAGTGTTGCGTTCCCTAACGGTGTCTTATTCTTAGATACAGAATTGTATTATTTTAAACCATTAGGTCCTGAGAGGACTGGATACATGTCTAGTCAATCCAGTATATTGACCCGGTCCTCTTGCTTTGACAGGTTGCATAACTTATAAGGATTCAGCACTTCAATCAATCAACGCACCAATGGCATGGGACCGAAAGGCGGAAGGAATGTCGGTAAGGACCGCCTTTTCTTCATCTGAGCACTTTGATTGGAGGAGTGATGAGCCCACGGTGGGAGGACCTTGGACTTGGGATGCGCCTGGATGTTTACTGGTGGTCACATGACTCTGGGCTCTGGCCAATGGGACGGCGGGAGGCTTCACGTGCGCTGTCTGTCAGAACATGAGAATTCCCGGAGTGTTTCTTTTGTACGGACGGACTGTTCAACTCGGAAAATAAGCGGTTGTGTTATCCATCGGACATTTCCCCCCCCCCAACAAACCTAGTCTCTTTACTGTATATTTGTATACATTTTCTGAAAATGGAAGCACTGCAAGACCATGGTTATTTATCAATCCCAACCACATCCTGTACTGAAGCACATAGTTACGTTTGAATCATTTCCTCTGAGATGCAGTGTTTTGTGTGGTTGAGTGACTTATCTTTTGCATGTGTGAATGTGTTTGCATGCATGTAGTGTATGTGTGGCGTGACCAAGGGTATGAGCGTGCCTATTGGCTAGAGCGAGTTTAATGTGACTACACTGTAAAACTGAAGGACGTGACTGGGCTACATGCACTTGATCTTTCACTGTTTTTTCCCAGGTTTTCCTGAAATCTCGGTTGGACGATTGCGGATTTTAGTTCCTTCGGTGTCCGSTAATCTTCCAACTGGGATTTGGGGAAAAACCCGGGAATTTGAGGGAAATTTAACAGAATTTTGCTACCCTACTTCTGTGTAACGTGTTACTATTGTAATTTCGATGTACCACGTCTGTGGCTGTGTTTATGTATATAATGTAAATGGTTTTTTGAAAAAAAAAAAATCACTTTGTAATTATTTTTTGTGTGTTTTTTTCTTTCGGTTGGATGACCAAGGTGCATGACCTAAAAGGCTGTTCCTTTTGGCTCATCCTCAAAGTATAGAATAGTTTAAATTACTGCAGAAGTTTCATGTTTTAATCTCCGGTTTTACTTACAGATTAGGTTACTACTTTAAGTATGACACTTATGTTGCACTAACTTATGCCCCAAAAAATCTGATCATTCCCAGATGTTCAGTGAGCTCGATGCTGAAAAGACACGTTTTCAACCCAAGTCGTTTCAACATCGTTTGCGCCTATGTACTGTTACGTTTTATGTACTGCCTTCCAGAGGCCTAGAACTACTGTTGCCACGGTTTCAGATTCCTTGGCTTGTCTGGGTCAGCGGTGCTACTTTCTTAGTTGTGTTACAGTGCCGGGGAGTTTGGCCTCATTTTGACAGTGGAAATTCACCAATGCAACTCTAGCTGTAGTCTACGTAGCCCATGGTGTGATGCTGGGATTAATCTTACGGAATCTAGTAAACATTCCAAAAATTGTTTTTGGGGGGTTATGACCCACCTCTGACAAGTCCCTGTTGGTTCTACTGTTAGAGTAGACCACTCCTGTATAGCGCTTTCCCTGTTGGTACACATGGCACAGCTAGAGTAGGACACTACTCTTCCCAAATTCCTCTTCCTTGCCTCCTCTCCCCTCCACCTTCTCTAAKCGCATTGGAGAAGAAGTTCCAAGGGGAGGGAAGCTTGGCTCTTCCTCCTCAAACTGCATTGGAGAAGAAGTTCCAAGGGGAGGGAAGCTTGGCTCTTCCTCCTCAAACTGCATTGGAGAAGAAGTTCCAAGGGGAGGGAAGCTTGGCTCTTCTCCAATGCAGTTTGAGGAGGTAGAGAGGAACGACTGAAATGCCTTCTGTCTAGCCAGCTAGTTAATCGGCACACCGATTCAGCTTATACTTTCTCTCTGATGTGCTTCCAAAATCTCACAGGTGACGTTCCAAGGCACTGGAATTCTTGGGAAAACCTCAAAAGGAAGAAGAAAATGAACCCCAGATTAATTGTATTTATGATGCACTTTCCCAGAATGCTCCATTACCTTTTACAGTATGTGTGGTGATACTTAGCTCGCCTAATCCACCAGTAAACTTCTGTCACACGGTTTCAATACTTTATATGGGGGGGGGGGGAATAGTTTAAAAGAAAAATGTAAACCATAAGATTGCTGTACATATCTCACTAAATTGACAGGTTTCAAATCTTCAACATAGCAAACCAGGTGTGACGATTTCGGCAGCAAATTGCCTTTCATGATGTACGGTACCCATAAAATTAATTGTGACTTCCGACCCTACTGTGCAGCCATATTTCATTGGAAATTGGCCCAATGTTTTTTTAAACCGTAAATTTCTGTGGCTGCAGCATGACAGACTGTTTCAGGCTGCATCTGTTACTACTTATTGGTCTGCACGTCACAATCAAGGAAGTGAAGTGATTCTTGCTCTCTGTGTTCCTGAAAAGGAACTGAAATTAAAACATGGCACAACTCCAACCAGAAAATGGACATTGTGTGGCATTTCTTACTGTAAATAAATACTAATGAATTTGTCTTAGATGGAGAAGTAATTCAATCAGTCAAGTTTCAGATTCATACTGTCAATGTTGGAACATTTCTTTTACAGAAATAGAGATCACCTTTCTCAATTCTAAGGCTTTTTATCTGGTAAATATTTTGGAATGTGAAAACATTTCTAGAATCAATCTGTAATAGAAATTAATCAAAATGATCACTACTGTTCTCCCTTTTAATTGTAACTTTTTCACTATGGTAGTGACATTTAGTGGGTTGGTAGGGAATTTAGGTAAATATTTCAAAAATACAAAGTATGTTTACCTTTTTAAAGTTGGAAGACTTGTGAAAATAAGATACAAATGTAACTATTTTAGTTATYTGCAGTACCAGTGAAAAGTCTGTCTAAATACATTTACTTTTTTCTACATAGTTGATGTCTTCACTATTCTACAATGAAATTACACATGGAATCATGTAATCAAAATATATTTCAGATTCTGCAACGTAGCCACCCTATGCTTTGACGAAAGCTTTACACTCTTGGCYTTCTCTCAACCAGCTTCACCTGGAATGCTTTTCCAACAGTCTTGAAGGAGTTCCTACGTTTCCTTCGCTCTGCGGTCCAACTCATCACAAACCATTTCAAATGGGTTGAGGTTGGGTGACCTGATGCAGCACCATCACTCTCCTTGGTTAAACAGCCCTTACACAGCCTGGAGGTGTGTTGGGTCATTGTCCTGTTGAAAAACAAATGATCGTTCCCACTAATCTCAAACCAGATAGGATGGCGTATCGCTGCAGAATGCTGTGGTAGCCATGCTGGTTAAGTGTGCTTTGAATTCTAAATAATTCAGTGTCACCGGCAAAGCACCATCACACCACCTTCATGGTGGGAACCACACATGCAGAGATCATCTGTTTATGTACTCTGCTTCTCACAAAGACATGGTGGTTGGAACCAAAAATCTCCAATTTGGATTCATCAGACCAAAGGACAGATTTACACCGGTGTAATGTCCATTGCTTGTGTTTCTTGGCCCAAGCAACTCTTCTTATTGGTGTTCTTTTTAGTAGTGGTTTCTTTGCAGCAATTCAACCTTGAAGGCCTGATTCACACAGTCTCCTCTGAACAGTTGATGTCTGTGACTTGAATTCTGTGAAGCATTTATTTAGGCTGCAATTTCTTAGGTGCAGTTATCTCTAATGAACTTATCCTCTGCAGCAGAGGTAAATCTGGCTCTTCTTTTCCTGTGGCGGTCCTCATGAGAGCCAGTTTCATCAGTGCTGTGATGGTTTTTGCAACTGCACTTAAAAACGTTCAAAGTTCTTAATTTTCCGGATTGACTGACCTTCATGTCTTAAAGTAATGACGGACTATTGTTTCTCTTTGCTTATTTGAGCTGTTCTTGCCATAATATGGACTTGGTCTTTTAGCAAAAAGGGTTATCTTCTGTATGCCACCTCTACCTTGTCACAATCATCAAATCAAATCAAGTTTATTTTATATAGCCCTTCGTACATCAGCTAATATCTCGAAGTGCTGTACAGACACCCAGCCTAAAAACCCCAACAGCAAGCATGCAGGTGTAGAAACACGGTGGCTAGGAAAAACTCCTAGAAAGGCCAAAACCTAGAAAAACCTAGAGAGGAACAGCTATGAGGGGTGGCCAGTCCTCTTCTGGCTGTGCTGGGTGGAGATTTATAACAGAACTATGCCAAGATGTTCAAAAATGTTCATAGTGACAAGCCTGGTCAAATAATAATCATGAATAATTTTCAGTTGGCTTTTATAGCCGATCATACAGAGTGAAAATGCAGGTCCGGGAAGGTGGCGGTTCCATAACCGCAGGCAGAACAGTGAAACTGGAATAGCAGCAAGGCAGGTGGACATGGGGAAGCAAGGAGCCGTCACGCCGGCAGCCCCGACGCACGGTCCCAGGGCTCAGGTCCTCCGAGAGAGAGAAAGAGAGAGAGAAGGAGAGAATTAGAGAGAGCCAAGATTTTCAAACATGTTCATAAATGACAAGCATGGGTCAAATAATTATCAGGAATTAAATGTCAGTTGGCTTTTCATAGCCTGATCATTAAGAATTGAAAACAGCAGGTTGGGAACGGTAGGGTCCATAACCGCAGGCAGAAAGCTTGAAACTGGAATAGCAGCAGGGCCAGGCGGACTGGGGACAGCAAGGAGTCATCATGCCCGGTAGTCCTGACGTTATGGTCTATGGGCTCCGGTCCTCCGAGAGAGAGAAAGAAGAGAGAAGGAGAAAATTAGAGAGAGTCAAGATTTTCAAAAATGTTCATAAATGACAAGCATGGTCAAATAATGAATCAGGAATAAAGTCAGTTGGCTTTTCATAAGCCGATCATTAAGAGTTGAACAGGTAGGGTGTCCATAACAGGCGCAGAACAGTTGAAAACTGGAACAGCAGCAAGGCCAGGTGGACTGGGGACAGCAAGGAGTCATCATGCCGGTTTGCCGTGACGTATGGTTCTAGGGCTCAGGTTTCCGAGAGAGAAGAAAGAAAGAGAGAACGAAGAATTAGAGAGAGCATACTTAAATTCACACAGGACACTGGATAAGATAGGAAGTACTCCAAGGTATAACCAACTGACCCTAGCCCCGACACATAAACTACTTGCGATAAATCCGAGGGCTGAGACAGGAGGGGTCAGGAGACACTGTGGCCCCATCCGATGATACCCCCGGACAGGGCCAAACAGGAAGGATATAACCCAACTCAACGGATTGGCTTAAACACATTAAGATGAAAATAAATTCCACAAATTAACTTTTAAGCAGGCTCACCTGTTAATTGACATGCATTCKAGGTGACTATCTCATGAAGCTGGTTGAGAGAATGCCAAGAGTGTTGCAAAGCTGTCAAGGCAAAGGGTGGCTACTTTTGAAGAATCTCATAACAAATATATTTTTTAATTTGTGCAACACTTTTTCAGTTACTACATGATTCCATACAYGTATGTGTTATTTCATAGTTTTGTCTTCACTATTCTACAATGTAGAAAGTAGTAAAAATAAAGAAAAACCCTTGAATGAGTAGGTGTGTCCAAACTTTTAATTGGTACTGTATATTTAACCCACAATTTACACCACTTGTGTAGAACAAGCCATATATAGAGTTCAGCCAGGTTTTACGACGGCCATGTTGGCACTTTTTTATTCTTAATACGAGAGCGCCTCCAACAATTCCCATAATGAAATTACCTGCTGTGAACAAGCAAAATGGAGTAGTGAATTTAAGACGATTTTATTCATTACCATTCAGGATAATATGTATCCAAGTCTGTGGTGTCAAAGCAATTTGCATATCTGCTTTCAGTGGACATCTTCATAGGTTTTGGAAACTATGGAGGAGAAACTTTCTTGACAAAACCGCATTGGCCCAACCCTCTGTACACTGTATATGGCTGTGAGGAAGTACCACAGAACAATGAGARAGATGTTTCACCAGATGTATAAATGTGAAGCATCTGGTTGGCCTTTCCACTTACCACCAAATATGGCGTTGAGATGAAGCCATGTGGGAGAAGATGGAGCGAAATMGATTTTTGGCTGACGACCTGCTAATTTTCTCATCYATGAAAAATGTGATCTGTATAGTTCTCTTCCAAAAAACTAGGATCTGTTACGTGGAGTGGACTGTTGTTTAGTAGACTTTACCCATTTTTCTAAAGTTGTAAAAAAAAAAAAGGCATTGTTTTAAGAGTTCAAGGGCGAATTGAGTTATTGCACACGAGCACTTCACAGAGTAGGCGTTCCCTAATAAAAATATGCAAATACATTCTAGAACGCACCATTAGAATGTTGCTAGCTCGTGTGTGGCCCTGCCCACCTTGCTTTTTCTGCCCATTATGATAKATTTTCTGTAATCGACAGGCTGTTAGCTATAAAAAAATCTTTGGTAGTTCTATAGGTTTATTCTGTGGTCAGGGGTTGGACAAAGGTCTATCGTTTTCATGTTGTCCAGGGGTGTACTGTGAGTGAGCAGTGGTTGCCGTACTTTGGAATGATTGTCTCCCTAAGGCAGACTGGTTGACTTCCACATMAACAATGTTGCAGCAGGGGTCTAGGATTTCTGAGACTGACCCAAACAAAACCTTTTTTGGAATTTTCTTGTGTCCTACTGATAACGAAAAATAATTGTTGTTGTTCTTGTTGTTGCATTATCTGTAATGTGGGTGCAGTGTTTTGCACAAGAATGCTCTCTATCGCCCCTTCTSGTGGCAGCTGGGTCTGCATGGTGTGGCATGACGTGACTGCGGGCTCCACCGGCCCTGGCATCGTGATGCAGGTCSTCTATAAATACAGTAGAGGTGCCGTCATCGTCATAATTAAAGCACTTTTAATCATACAAGAATGATCTCAAAGATAAAATGGAGAAATTAAGCATCAAAGTCTAGGAGGAAGGCCATTCGATAGAGATGAGTCTTAACTGGGACCTTTTAAGGCAGGCGTTATCTGGAAGGGAGTTCCATAGGCGTGGTCCATAGGAGGGAAAGGCACGGCCCCCCCATTCTGCAGAGCCTCGTTCTGGGGGCATGGAGCAGTTTGACTCTAAGGTGCATAGGGGGGATAATAGGTCTGACAGGTAGGCAGGTCTGACGCCATTTAGGAGACTCTAATGTGAATCGGGGGGAGAGTAGGTCTGACGCCATTTAGGGCTTTGTAGACAAGGAGGATCATTTTATAGTCAATTCTTTTGAGCAYCATGTAGCCAATAGAGATCAGCAACGATTTTTAAATGTTTTATTTAAATGGGCAAGTCATTTGAGAACAAATTCTTATTTTACAATGACGGCCTAGGAACAGTGGGTTAACGGCCTTGTTAAGAGGAAGAACGACAGATTTTGACCTTGTCAGCGCGGGGATTCGATCTTGCAACCTTTCGGTTACTAGTCCAACGCTCTAACCACTAAGCTACTTGCCGCCCCAATGATGGGGGGATGTGGGCAGACTTTTTTATTTGTTTGTCAGAATCCTAGCGGCACTGTTTTGGATGAGATGTAGTTTATGAATTGAAATTGCAGGCAGGCCTCCAAGTACTGCATTCCCATAATCAATCCTGGAGAAATTGAATGCATGGATTTAGCTTTTCTGTGTCAGATGTGGTGAGACAGGGTCTTAGGCAGGAGATGTTCTTTAGGTGAAAGAACAACGTTTTTCAGACGTGACTAACAAGGCCATTGAAGGAGAGAGCAGGGTTGAATTTCACAGCCAAATTAGCACGTACGCAACTGCTCAGCCTGCCACCGCAAGGCACTACAGCAAGTAGTGAGTACAGCCCAGTATATCACTGGGGCTAAGCTGCCTGCCATCCAAGGACCTCTTATCACCAGGCGGTCAAGCAGTAAGCGCCAAAGAAATTGTCAAAACCCAGCTCACCCCAGTCATAAGACTTTCTCGCTACTACCTTGCATGGCAAGCAGTACCGGAAGCGCCCAATCTTTCTAAGGACCAAAGGCTTCTCAAATCAGCTTTTACCCCAGCCATGAAGGACTCCTGAGACAAGTAATTTCAAGATGGCTACCCGGGCATTTGCATTGTCGCCCCCCCCAATCCCCTCCTTTTACGCTACTGCTACTCCTCTGTTTATCATATAAGCATAGCACTTTAACCGATACAGACATGGTAGTCAGTACTACATCAATAGTTCGATTAACCGGGGGCCGTGTATATAGCCTCGCCTACTCAACGTTCTTGCCCGGTTGCTCAGTTAGGGCTGGACGGTAAGATCTAGGCAAGTCTGTAGGTCCATATTTTTTTAAATTTCTCAATGGATGGAGAACTTTTAACACTTGGGAGTATAAAAATATTTTAATACTCTCCTCCAGACCACTAATTATACACAAAGTATGGGACACCCCTTCAATATTAGTGGATTCGGCAATTTCAACCACACGCTTGCTGACAGGTGTATAATTATCAGCAACACAGCCTGCAATCTCCAAGCACAAACATTGGCAGTAGAATGGCCTTACTGAGAGCTCAGTGAATGCTGCACCTAGTCATAGATGCACCTTTTTCCAACTACTCATGTCCTCAAATCTCTGCCGCTGCTAGAGCCTCCTCCGTCAACTGTAAGTGCTGTATTTGAAGAAGAAACGTTACGGGAGAACAAACGCTCGGGCCGCGAAGTGGTAGGCCACACAAAGCTCCACAGAACAGGACCAACTGAGTGCTTACGTA
This sequence comes from Salvelinus sp. IW2-2015, assembly GCF_002910315.2. NCBI lineage: Eukaryota > Metazoa > Chordata > Actinopteri > Salmoniformes > Salmonidae > Salvelinus > Salvelinus sp. IW2-2015. The sequence continues at coordinate 242,620 of NW_019942645.1, forward strand.
GATGTAAAAAATGTGTCCTGCAAACAGCTCACAGACAACCTCACTACCGAGTTCCAAACTGGCCTCTGACGCAACAATCAGCCAGATAACTGCTTCGTCGGAACTTAATGAAATGGGTTGCCATGGGCCGATCGCCACATACAAGCCTAAGATCCCATGCGCAATGCAAATATTCAGCTGAGTTGGGTAAAGCTCACCCACCATCGGACCTGGAACAGTGGAAACGCGTCTCTGGAGTATGAAATCACGCGTTCACCATCTGCAGTCCAGACGAACAAATTTGGCTTTGCAGATGCAAAGGAGAACACTACTGCCCCAATGCCAATAGTGGCCAACTGTATATTTTAGAGGGAATAATGGTCTGTGGCATGTTCATGGTTCAGCACCTTAGTTCACAGTGAAGAGAGCTTAACGCTACAGAAACAATAACATTCTAGATGATTCTGTGCTTCTAACGTTGTGCCAAACAGTGGGGAAGCTCCATGCCTGTTGTTTCATTCCCTCTGCAGCTTCCACCCTTCATAGTATGGACACATCATCCCTCTGCAGCTTCCACCCTGTCATAGATGGACAATCATCCCTCTGCAGCTTCCCACCCTGTCAAGATGGACACATCCTCCCTGCAGCTTCCACCCTGTCATATGATGGACACATCATCCCCCTGCAGCTTCCACCCTGTCATAATGGACACATCATCCCCCTGCAGCTTCCACCCTGTCATAGATGACACATCATCCCTCTGCAGCTTCCACCTGTCATAGATGGACACATCCTCCCCCTGCAGCTTCCACCCTGTCATAGTATACACATCATCCTCTGCCTCCACCCTTGTCATAGATGACACATTCACCCCTCTGCAGCTTCCACCCTGTCATAGAGGACAACATCATTCCCCCTGCAGCTTCCCACCCTTGTCATAGATGGACACATCATCCCTCTGCAGCGCCCACCCTGTCATAGACGGACCACTTCATTCCTCTCTTCCAGTCATCACCGCCTCTGCACTTCCACCCTGTCATTAGATGGACACACTCACTCCCCTCTCCTATCATGCTCAT
>NW_019942645.1:247689-259465 GCF_002910315.2 Salvelinus sp. IW2-2015
ATTTGTTCGTTGGACTGCCAGATGGTGAAGCGTGATTCATCACTCCAGAGAACGCGTTTCCACTGCTCCAGAGTCCGATGGTGGTGAGCTTTACACCACTCCAGCTGATGATTMGCATTGCGCATGGMGATCTTAGGCTTGTYTGRGGCAGKTCGGCCATGGAAACCCATTTCATMAAGTTCCCGACGAACAGTTATTGTGCTGARGTTGCTTCCAGAGGCKGTTTGGAACTCGGTAGTGAGTGTTGTAGTGAGTGTTGCAGGACAAACMATTTTTACATGCTACGCTAAGCACTCAGTGGTCCTGTTCTGTGAGCTTGTGTGGCCTACCACTTCGCGGCCCGAGCCGTTGTTGCTCCTAGACGTTTCTTCTTCACAATAACAGCACTTACAGTTGACTGGGGGCAGCTCTAGCAGGGCAGAGATTTGACAAACTGACTTGTTGGAAAGGTGCCATCCTATGACGGTGCCACGTTGAAAGTCACTGAGCTCTTCAGTACGGGCCATTCTACTGCCAATGTTTGTCTATGGAGATTGCATGGCTGTGTGCTCGATATTATACACCTGTCAGCAACGGGTGTGGTTGAAATTGCCGAATCCACTAATTTGAAGGGGTGTCCACATACTTTTGTGTATATATATAGTGTGTCTGGGGAAGAGTATTAAAAACTATTTTATACTCCCAAGTGTTAAAAGTTCTCCATCATTGAGAAATAAAAAAAAATATGGCACTACCCAGACTCTGCCTAGATCTTACCGTCCCGACCTAAACTGAGCAACCGGGCAAGAACGTTGAGTAGCGAGGCTATATACAGGCACCGGTTAATCGAACTAATTGAGGTAGTATGTACATGTCTGTATGGTTAAAGTGACTATGCATATATGATAAACAGAGAGTAGCAGTAGCGTAAAAGAGGGGTTGGGGGGGCGGGACAATGCAAATAGCCCGGGTAGCCATTTGATTACTTGTTCAGGAGTCTTATGGCTTGGGGGTAAAAGCTGTTGAGAAGCCTTTTGGTCCTAGAATTGGCGCTCCGGTACTGCTTGCCATGCGGTAGTAGAGAGAACAGTCTATGACTGGGGTAGCTGGGGTCTTTGACAATTCTTTGGGCCTTACTCTGACACCGCCTGGTGTAGAGGTCCTGGATGGCAGGCAGCTTAGCCCCAGTGATATACTGGGCTGTACTCACTACCTTCTGTAGTGCCTTGCGGTCGGAGGCTGAGCAGTTGCCGTACCAGGCAGTGATGCAACCAGTCAGGATGCTCTTGATGTTGCAGCTGTAGAACCTTTTGAGGATCTGAGGACCCATGCCAAATCTTTTTAGTGTCCTGAGGGGGATAGGCTTGTTGGTGATGTGGACACCAAGGAACTTGAAGCTCTCAACCTGCTCCACTGCAGCCCTGTCAATGAAAATGGGGGCGTGCTTGGTTCTCCTTTTCCTGTTGTCCACAATCATCTCCTTTGTCTTGATTATGTTGAGCGGGAGGTTGTTATTCTGGCACCACCCGGCCAGGTCTCTGACGACCTCCCTGTAGGCTGTCTTGTTGTTGTCGGTGATCAGGCCTACCACTGTTGTGTCATCTGCAAACTTAATGATGGTGTTGGAGTCGTGCCTGGCCACGCGGTCGTGGGTGAACAGGGAGTACAGGAGGGGACTGAGCACGCACCCCTGAGGGCCTCCAGTGTTGAGGATCAGCTTGGCAGATGTGTTGCTACCTACCGACACCACCTGGGGGCGGCCCGTCAGTATGTCCAGGATCCAGTTGCAGAGGGAGGGGTTCAGTCCCAGAATCCTTATCTTAGCGATGAGCTTTGAGGGCACTATGGTGTTGAACACTGAGCTGTAGTCAATGACTAGCATTCTCACGTAGGTGTTCCTTTTGTCCATGTGGGAAAGGGCAGTGTGGAGTGCAATAGAGATTGCATCATCTGTGGATCTGTTTGGGCAGTATGCAAGTTGGAGTGGGTCTAATGTTTCTGGGATAATGGTGTTAATGTGAGGCATTACCAGCCTTTCAAAGAACTTCATGGCTACGGCCGTGAGTGCTACGGGTCTGTAGTCATTTAGGCAGCTTGCCTTAGTGTTCTTGGGCACAGGGACTATGGTGGTCTGCTTGAAACATGTTGGTATTACAGACTCAATCAGGGACATGTTGAAAATGTCAGTGAAGACACCTACCAGTTGATCAGCACATACCTGGAGCACACGTCCTGGTAATCCATCTGGCCCCGCGGCCTTGTAAATCTTAACCTGTTTAAAGATCTTACTCAAATCAGCTATGGAGATGGAAGACACTTGTGATGAAAAGGCACATGACAGCACGCCTTGAGTTTTCAAAAAGGCACGTTAAAGACTGGGAGAATAAGGCAAAAGATTATGTGGTCTGATGAGACAAAAATGTAACTCTTTGACCTGAATGCAAAGTGCTATCTGGAGAAAACCAGGCACAGCTCATCACCCATCTAACACCATCCCTACCGRAAAGCATGGTTGCATCATGCTATGGGGATGCTTTTCAGCGGCAGGGACTGGGAGACTGGTAAGGATAGAGGGGAACAACGAATGGAGCCAAATACAGGCAAATCCCTGATGTGGAAATTCTGCCCACAGTGTGGTGCCTACCATGGGAGAGAGAGAGAGAGGATATGAGGGTGGACTTTCCCACCATACCACCCCATGGAATAGCAGAAGAGGTGAGCTACAGTAGACAGTCAGTTTCCATCAATTCAGCGATTTCTCAAGAGTTTCACTTCCCGTAATGTCCCTTAAATAAATAAATATGAATGAGAGGTGCCAGGAACATGACCTTCCCTTTCTCAATTACCATATGACTGCTAAATAGCCATAACATATTAATAATGGTTCATGGTTACTATCTGCACACTCCCAAGACTACYCTACCAGTCAAAAGTTCTAGAACACCTACTCATTTAAGGMTTTTTCTTTATTTTTTACTATTTTCTCCATTGTAGGATAATAGTGAAGACATCTAAACTATGAAATAACAAATATGGTATCATTTAGTAACCAAGAAAGTGTTAAAACAAATCATATTTTATTTTATATTTGAGATTCTTCAAATAGCCACCCTTTGCCTAGATTACAGATTTGCACACTCTTGGCATTCTCTCAACCAGGAATTTCCACATATGCTGAGCACTTGTTGGATGCTTTTCCTTCACTCTGCGGTCTGACTCATCCCAAAACATCTCAAATTGGTTAAGGTCGGGGGATTGTGGAGGCCAGGTCATCTGATGCAGCACTCCATCACRCTCCTTCTTGGTAAAATAGCCCTTACACAGCCTGGAGGTGTATTGGGTCATTGTCCTGTTGAAAAACAAATGATAGTCCTACAAAGCACAAACCAGATGGGATGGCGTTACCGCTTTGCAAAGTGCTGTGGTAGCCATGCTGGTTAAGAGTGCCATGAATTCTAAAATAAATCACAACGTGTCACCAGCAAAGCACCCCCATAGCATAACACCTCCTTCTCCATGTTTTACAGTGGGAAATACACATGCGGAGATCATCCGTTCACCACACCGCACTCACAAAAACATGGCGTTGGAACCAAAAATCTCAAAATTTGGGCTCCAGACCAAAAGACAAATTTCCACCGGTCTAATGTCCATTGCTCGTGTTTCTTAGCCCAAGCAAGATCTCTTTCTTATTGGGGCCTTAGTAGTAGTTTCTACAGCAATTCGACCATGATGCCTGATTCACACAGTCTCCCTCTGAACGGTTGATGTTGAGATGTTGTCTGTTACTTGAACTCTGTGAAGCATTTATTTGGGCTGCAATTCTGAGGCTGGTAATCTCTAATGAAAATATCCTCTGCAGCAGAGGTAACTCTTGGGTCTTCCATTCCGTGTGGCGTTTTCATTTGAGAGGACAGTTTTTGCATTTATACAGCGCTTGATTGTTTTTGGATTTGACACTTGAAGAGACGTTCAAAGTTCTTGACACATCTTTCTGTATTGACTGACCTTCATGTCTTAAAGTATATGATGGACTGGTCGTTCTCTTTGCTTATTTTGAAGCGTGTTCTTGCCATAATATGGACTTGATTCTTTTTACAACAATAGAGCTATCTTCTGTATACCACCCCTACCTTGTCACAACCAACTTGATTGGCTCAAACGCTATTAAGAAGAAATAAGAAAATTCCACAAACATTTAACTTTTAAGAAGGCACAACCTGTTATTACTGCATGCATTCCATGTGGATACCTCATGAAGTTGACGAGTTTGTCAAGGTTGTTTCGCAACAGTGCGGGCGAATAGGGTTGGCTTCATCCTTGCGAAATTGGGTCCAGAAAGCCCCAAGGATGGAGAAGCCAAGCTTTGGCTTTGTTGGTGAAGAGGCGCCATATTACTCAATGCCGACCTCTATTGCAGATAGAGGTCCTGAGTACGGAGCGAGAGATTCAGTGATGAGATTTCCTCTGCTTGCTTAGAAATCAATATTTCCATCTTCATCACCTGAGTTCTCTCATCGTTCATTTGGTCAGCGACTTCAATGAGTTCTGCTGATTTGTCATCCAACTTAGTCATTGTGTTCATTAACTGATCGTCTTTGGTCTGCAGCATTTGGAGTAGAACATTGTTACTTTGAGTAACGTTCAACAACACTGCATGCATGTTATCAAGTTGCTCGCTCCTGTTTGTAGATAACTTGTCAGATTTATCCAGTTTGGCATGGACATCGTCCTATTTAGTTTTGGTTAAAACGAGTTGTTGTTCCTGTAGAACACGATTTTTGTTGAAGAGTTTGTGCTCGTTCGTCGTCGTAAGTTTTTGCAATTACATTTAGTTGTTCAGTTTTCAAACGCAGATCCATAGCTAGCAGAATTTTTCCCTTTTCTGCTTGTGTCATTAGTTTCCCGGGTTCCCTCCACTTGTCCTTTTATGTCTACCGTTTCCGGCTCGTGCTTCAGCATGTGCACTGCGGTATTGGACCGATGCCATTCTTGGCTGGCAAGACATTAGGGCTACACTGGAGAGAACCTTTACAAGACCTGCGCCCGATGGTTGATTTTGGAGCGTTTTTCGCGATTTGTACTGTTTTTCCGCTAATGGCATATTTAGGGTTGATATTGCTGCTGAGGTCAGCGATCAATCCTTTTATGGGTGAGTTTTCACTAATTAGCGGGGGAGTGGGGACCATCCCCTCTGATAGCTTGCACATTAGAACATTTGAGAGGAGAAAAAAAAAAATATATATATTTTTCCAAAGTTTGGTGTTGTAAGCTGCAAAGATGATTTTAATCTATTTATAGACGTTAAATGAACCATCAGTACTGTATCGGTAATGTAGGCGTTGGACGTGAATGAATTTGCAGYAGCAAATTGACTTGATTAATCAATGATAATGATTAATCATACCTGTATAGGCAACTGGGAATTAAACTTGAATTAACCTGAAAAGTTGGTTCATCTCGGTTAATATGGGAAAGTTTAAAATGTGTAATTTAATTGGAAGAACCTGAAAAGGTATGTTTGACAATTTCACTTATTAAATTGAATGAGACGATGATATCCAATCAATTGAGATTGTCTGGATTATCATACGTGTAACCAGTAGAGCAAATATTATGGTATGTTCACCACTAGGTTCACTTCTCCRTGAGGCCGAAGCCACATGGGATTCCCGCTGGAGGCGGGACTTCCTTCAGTACTGGGTAGTCCTGAATGAGCTTTGCAAAAGCAAATTTCACTGATTAATCAATAGTTAATTGATATACTCAAATCTGTATAGGCTATTGGAGAAAACTTGAATTAACCTGAAAGCGTTGCTGTATGAAGGTTAATGTGGAAAAGTTTAAATTGTCTCATTTGTAGAAACCAATCAATTTGGATATTATTTAAAACGTCCATTTGAAAAAGGTAAGTCTGACAATTTACTTATTAGTTCAATTGAATGAACAGCGATATCCGATCAGTTAAAATTGGCTGGATATCATAAGTAACCACTTGTTAACACTGTGGGACAATGGTGAACCTCAATGGATATTTATAAAAACACAAAAATATTCTGTACCACCACTTATCCCTGAGACGAAACCACATGGGATTCCCGCGAAGCGGGACTCCATCATACTGGTCAGTAATGTGGAGTTGGGCTTAATGCTTGCAACCGCAAATTTAATTGATTAATCAATGTTAATTATAAATTAAACTTTATAGGCTATTTGGGAATTAAACTTTAGTTACACTGACAACATTGTTGATCTAGGTTAATGTGGGAAAGTTAAATTTCTCATTTGTAGAAAACAATCAATTTGATATAATTTAAAAGATCCGCCTGAAAAGGTAAGTCTGGCAAGTTTAACTTTAGTTCAAATTGAATGAGTCATAGCCAATCAGTTTAAATTGGTTGATAAGATACATTTTAATACACGGGAGCATATGGTTGATGTCACAAAAATATCAGTGATCGCAGAAAGCTGAAATCATACGGGCGGCAGGTAGCCTTGTGGTTAGAGCGTTAGCATAGTAACCGAAACGGTGGAACAAGATTGCCAAAAGCGGATTGGAAAACTCCGTCCCGCACTACAAGTAAAAAATCCCTGATCGGTCTCCCACTGCACCAAAGCATTTAATCCACTGTTCCTAGACCGTCATTGAAAATAAGAATTTGTTCTTAACTGATAATAATTTTTTTAAAGTACAGAGGGGCGGGACTTCCATCGCCCAAGACGGAGGAATTTCAACGTGACACAGGAAAAACTAAATGTCTGCTCTTGCATCTTGTGCAAGCTAATCCTACTTTGTACACTTTCAAGCATACATAGGATCRCCTTAAACAAGGAAACCGTTTTACRAATAACACCTTTTCGGCAATCTTCTTTGCTAGTCCTAGTTACCGGAACTTGCGGTAATTTTAGGAAAAAGATATGCCTGTGTCCTACCCACGCTACTGAAAATGCCGAGATGTATCGCTTGGTCAAGCTAATATATCRTCAAGTTTCAATCGGCTGGTCCTATGTCCTCGCTCGAGAAAAGAATAATGATCGAGTCTACCCGCTTCTGAAACACGAGAGAAAGAAATAGCACGTTTGGCCCAACGCATCTATTTGTCAAATTTCTATTCGTATCTCATGCAGTCTGTTTGTAAAGTAATCTGTTTGCACAATTAATATATATACTAAATTCAATCATGAAGACCTCATACCTATTTTAGATTCCTTGCAAGGGGTGTCAAAATGTTGTCTTGTGTATTATTAAATGTGAAGACTTATTTATATAAAATCAGTTCTCTAGGTTGAATAATTACGTGATTAAACTAATCATGTAAACATTAATTAACTACGAAGTCGGGGCACCACGGGAAAATGTTTAGCGTTACAGAGTTATAATTTCCCAGATATAACTCTTCAGATATTTTAATATCTTATCAATTACAGTCTTCCATTAATGGTTATTAATGGTTACCTTCCAAATTCCAAACGTCGTAAAATTCTTGGTTATCTGCACGAACCCTAGTTTCCGTAATGAATCAGCAATATACAAATTGGCTTAATCATTTATTTACTAACTAAATAATCACAGAAATACATAACAAACAGTAGATATTGGTTACTAACAATGATAGAAAAGTCCCTAGTGGGCTAAGCCGATATGACGGCTTGGTATACAAAGGAAAGAGGTGGGGCAGATAAAGAGCGGGAAAGACAAGATGGATTGCACACACAGTTGATAATTGTACTCATAGACATGCTAATCCTTTGCACATGAACGGCCGCTCATTCTTCAAGAAATTGCAATGTACATATTTACGCTTGTATGTGATTGTTGTCTCTCCGTTGAAAACACTTGATCGTCCTGTAGAGTTCATCAGAGTCTCTGGTTGACTTTCCCAGAATTCACAATGTCCTTCGTGGTTGTAGGTGGTTAGAATGGATACTTCAGAGTACCATTGGGGAAATGTTGTCGGTTTTCTCGTTCTAGGTTTACGTAATTTATAGCTGCAGACTAGTAATTTGTGTCGTCTAGAATTAGCTRCTTCTGCAGTGAATCGATAGTCTGAGTTTAACCATTTCTAGCCATGTAGCCATAACTACAGCTGTATGGTCTCAGTGGCCTATAGAATTGTAGCCATTCCAATGTGGGGACTCCTTCCCGGCGTTCTCTGACTTAATGTATATTTTATAGGAAGTGGGTTTTATACGGGCGGTTCTATGACYCCTGATGTAATTTCTGGGCTCACGGGGATGTGGCCACTGACTAGTTAAAACTTTTAACTAAACAAGTATCTCGTTTAGAAGGCCAACATGACATTACATCTTCTCACAAATAGTTTCATATTCAATCATATATTTTACACGACATTCAGGTAGAAAACTAATAACTGAGAAATGTACACTTCCAAAGCTACTGTTATTTTGTGCTACCGTCCTTCCTGATGTCACAAAATAAAACAACTTCGACAGGATTGTTCTTTAAATACCCACGGACCATTCCCACATTCTCAAAAATAGAAATATTGTTTAATCCTCCAATTTTGGGGAACAGGAGTTGATACATAGGTTTATTTCCCCTCTCTTTCTGCATCACCAGGGGGAGAGAGTCTCTGTCAGGAATTTATGACCTGTCGTAKAGTCATAAAACTTGTGGTGAGACCGGAGTGAGAGAGGGGGGAGCCACGATATATACCCCAAAGGGCCACGTTGTGACAGGGGAGTTTCTCCCGTTCTTCTCTGCAGATCCTCTCCAGCTCTGTCAGATTGAACGGGGAGCGTTGCTGCACCGTTATATTCAGGTCTCTCCAGAGATGTTTGATCGGGTTCAAGTCCGGGCTCTGGCTGGGCCACTAAAGGACATTCAGAGACTTGCCCCGAAGCCACTCATGCGTTGTCTTGGCTGTGTGCTTAGGGTCGTTGTCCTGTTGGAAGGTTCACCTTGACCACACCCCTTAACCAGGTCACCTGACAGGTGCCTCTTACATGGCTCACTTTGACCACACCCCTTTAGCAGGTCACCTGACAGGTTCCTCTTCCATGGCTCACCTTGACCACACCCCTTTAGCAGGTCACCTGACAGGTGCCTATTCCATGGCTCACCTTGACCACGCCCCTTTAGCAGGTCACCTGACAGGTTCCTCTTCCATGGTTGCGTCCAAGCACTTAAAAGACACATCCTATCCCCTCAGCCCTCAAATTAAGTGGACACTTCTGATGACGTATCATGACGTCTGATAAGTATACACTTGCAGGGCAAGGGGCGAGGGAGGAAGGAATGATTTTTAAATGGACCAACCTTGGCTGGAAATTCGTCAGTCGTTCATCTCGCGATGATTGTGTTTCCAGCCGCCGGTAGCTTGTGGGTGCTTGATATGGGCTACAGTCAATTATGAGTGCATGTCTACTTATATTAAATATATCATTATTAATATACGCCTACTGTATGATAGCTAGCAAATTAATTAGCTAACTKACGTTAGCCTGCCTAGCTGGAACTTCTGAAGAAAGAAAATGTTTTATTTCTACAATTTCCAAAAGATAACCAAACAAAAACATATTTACTTTTTACGAGACGTGTATGTGCCGTCATGTGCATTGGTAGCACAATTTCTAACTTATTTGCATTCGTTTTTACTTACACTTGTATGTTGACTTCTCCATTGATGTTGTTTTTACGTTTTCGCTGACTTTTCTTAGAGGATGTACAATCGTCGCAAATTTAATTATTGGGAGTTTCAGGCCCCGGATTGAACATAACTGTACGCTCGCAAAGCCGACTAAAAACGTGGGCTGAGGGGCTTACGTTGCAAACMTCCCTTGCTTGGCTAATCATTTGGAACACRCTGCAAGATGGCGACGGGGATTCCCCCAAGGGCATAAGTGGACGAGGGTGTGTCTTTTAAGTGTTTGGACCGTAACCAATGGCTGGCCCTGACCACGCCTCTTTAGCAGGTCACCTGACAGGTTCCTCTTCCATGTTTCAGCTTGACCACACCCCTTTAGCAGCCAAGGCTAATCATCTGAAATGACACTCTATTCCCCACTGGAAGTGGTGTTGGAGGGCCAGTAGGAGGCACTCTTTCCTCTGGTCTAAAAAATATCCCAATGCCCCAGGGCAGTGATTGCCCTGGGGCACCCTACACTGCCCTGTGTAGGGTGCTGTCTTTCAGATGGGACGTTAAAACGGGTGTCCTGACTCTCTGTGTTCATTAAAGATCCCATGGCACTTATCGTAAGAGTAGTTGTGTTAACCCTGTATCCTGACACCCTGTGGTCACTATAGATCCCATGGCACTTATCGTAAGAGTAGGGGTGTTAACCCTGGTGTCTGACTCCCTGTGGTCACTATAGATCCCATGGCACTTATCGTAAGAGTAGTTGTGTTAACCCCGGTGTCCTGACTCTCTGTGGTCACTAAAGATCCCATGGCACTTATCGTAAGAGTAGTTGTGTTATCCCCGGTGCCCTGACTCCTGTGGTCACTATAGATCCATGGCACTTATCGTAAGAGTAGGGGTGTTAACCCTGGTGTCCTGACTCTCTGTGGTCACTAAAGATCCCATGGCACTTATCATAAGAGTAGGGGTGTTAACCCTGGTGTCCTGACTCTCTGTGGTCACTAAAGATCCCATGGCTCTTATCGTAGAAGTAGGGTGTTAACCCTGGTGTCCTGCTCTCTGTGGTCACTAAAGATCCCATGGCTCTTATCGTAAGAGTAGTTGTGTTAACCCTGGTGTCCTGACTCTCTGTGGTCACTAAAGATCCCATGGCACTTATCGTAAGAGTAGTTGTGTTAACCCTGGTGTCCTGGCTCTCTGTGGTCAAGTAGGTGTGTTAACCCTGGTGTCCTGGCTCTGTGGTCAGAGTAGTTGTGTTAACCCTGGTGTCCTGGCTCTCTGTGGTCAGAGTAGTTGTGTTAACCCCGGTGTCCTGGCTCTCTGTGGTCAGGATAGTTGTGTTAACCCCGGTGTCCTGACTCTCTGTGGTCAGAGTAGTTGTGTTAACCCTGGTGTCCTGGCTCTCTGTGGTCAGAGTATTGTGTTAACTCCGGTGTTCTGGCTAATTCACAATCTGCCCCTCATACCATCATGGCCTCCTAATCATCCCCAGCTTCCAATTGGCTCATTCATCCCCCTTCTCTCTCCTGTAACTATTCCCCAGGTCATTGCTGTAAATGAGAATGTGTTCTCAGTCAACTTACCTGGTAAAATAACCGTAATTTTTTTTTTTTTTTAAATGTAATTAAAAAAACTGTTGACCAGAGCCCTATTCCCTATATAGTGCACTACTGTTGACAAGAGCCCTATTCCCTATATAGTGCACTACTGTTGACAAGAGCCCTATTCCCTATACAGTGCACTACTCTTCCAGACCTCCTATACTGGGTCGGGTTCAGTTGGCACCAACAGAAGAAAATGGTTTGAAACTTGGAGGTTCTCACCTGATTTTGTCTAATAAGATGAAGTCGTTTTCTGTTGTAATTCCCAGGAATGGAGAAGGTTGAGAACCCCTGTCCTTATCGACACAACCCAGGTAGAACCCCTGTCCTTATCAGACAGGACCCAGGTAGAACCCCTGTCCTTATCAGACAGGACCCAGGTAGAACCCCTGTCCTTATCGACACGACCCAGGTAGAACCCCTGCCCTTATCAACACGACACAGGTAGAACCCCTGTCCTTATCGACACGACCCAAGTAGAACCCCAGTCCTTATCGACACGACCCAGATAGAACCCCTGTCCTTATCGACACGACCCAGGTGGAACCCCTGTCCTTATCGACACGACCCAGGTAGAAACCCCTATCTCCTTCG
>NW_019942645.1:261138-264192 GCF_002910315.2 Salvelinus sp. IW2-2015
CCCCTCATAGCCTGGTTCCTCTCTAGGTTTCTTCCTAGGTCCTGCCTTTCTAAAGAGTTTTTCCTAGCCACCGTGCTTCTACACCTGCATTGCTTGCTGTCTGGGGTTTTAGGCTGGATTTCTGTACAGCACTTTGTACATCAGCTGATGTAAGAAGGGCTTTATAAATACCTTTGATTGACTGATTGATTGTCAACACGACCCAGGTCAAACTGATTCAGAGTCAGTTTGGGCCGTTCCTGGTCATTCAGGAGAGTGCAACCACTGGGGGTCAAATGTAATAGGGCAGTCATGTGTGTTCCCGACAGGCCACGCCACACAGACTTGACCTTTTATTTCTGGGGTCACCAACGCTTCACAGTCTCAGGACAATACAACACACCTAGTGAATGGCGTTGGATGCTCTTACAGTCCTCAAACTCCACTCTGACCTGGAAGTCAGTCCCTGTGAGTTTTTGTTTCATTGTTCCCCACTAATCAGGGAGTGATTTAGACATGGGACACCAGGTGTTGGCAATTAATTATCAGGTAGAAAACCAGCAGGCTCCTGACCTCGTTAGGGTCAGAGTTGAATACCCCTGCTCTAGAGTAGATGAGTTGTGTGCCAAATGACAACCTATTCCCTATCAGGGTGTCCAACTCACTCCATGGAGGGCAGAGTGTCTGCTGGTTTTGTTATTTCCTTTACATTTGTTTTCACTTCAGACCTTGACAACCAGTAAGGGAGTCCCTAACTAATCACTTCAGACCTTGACAACCAGTAAGGAGTTCCTAACTAATCACTTCAGCCTTGACAACCAGGTGAGTGAGGTCCTAACTAATCACTTCAAACCTAGACAACCAGGTAAGGGGAGTTCCTAACTAATCACTTCAGACCTTGACAACCAGATGAGGGAGTTCCTAACTAATCACTTCAGACCTTGACAACCAGATGAGGGAGTTCCTAACTAATCACTTCAGACCTTGACAACCAGGTAAGGGGAGTTCCTAACTAATCACCTCAGACCTGACAACCAGATGAGGGGAGTTCCAACTAATCACTTCAGACCTTGACAACCAGGTAGGGAGTTCCTAATTAATCACTTCAGACCTTGACAACCATGAAGGGAGTTCCTAACTAATCACTTCAAACCTAGACAACCAGATGAGGGGAGTTCCTAACTAATCAGTGACCTTAATTCATCAGTCAAGTACAAGGGAGGTGTGGAAAACCCGCAGACACCTTAATAGTGCACTACTTTTGACCAGGGCATCATGTGGGACGCATACAACTAAATATGGATAGGGTAACCCAGATGGAAAGGGGAACCCAGATGTCAGGGGAAACTCAGATGGATAGAGGAAAACTCAGATGGATAGAGGAACTCAGATGGATAGAGGAAACTCAGAAATGGATAGAGGGAAACTCAGATGGATAGGGGAAACTCAGATGGATATGGGAAACTCAGATAGATAGGGGAAACTCAGATGGATAGGGGAAACTCAGATGGATAGGGGAAACTCAGGTGGATAGGGGAAACTCAGATGGATAGAGGAAACTCAGATGGATAGAGGAAACTCAGATGGATAGGGGAAACTCAGATGGATAGGGGAAACTCAGATGGATAGAGGAAACTCAAATGGATATGGGAAACTCAGATGGATATGGGAAATCCAGATGGATAGAGGAAACTCAGATGGATATGGGAAATTCAGATGGATCACAGGGGGTGAAAATGTGAAGCATCTGGTTGGAACTTCCACTCACCACCAAATATGATAATGAGAGGAAGTCCAGTTGTGGGAAATGGGAGAAGATGAAACTTGGCCGACATTCTGCAAATTTTCTCATCGATGAAACATTCGATCTAAATACAGTTTTCTGTTCCCAAAACTAGAATCTGTTACGAACACTAAGGTTTGTAGAAACCAAAGTTTCAAAACATTTTGTTGTTTAAGAGTTCAAGGGCGAATTGAGTTATTGCACAAGGGGAKTTCACAGACTAGGCGTTCCCTAACGGAAATATGCAAATACATGCTGAAACGCACGAGTAGAATCTGGCTAGCTCATGCTTGGCTCTGCCCACCTCCTTGCTTGTTCTGCCCACTCTGCTCATTTGTTCCCATTGTTCCCACAACGCAGATTAACTATCTGCAGGTAATTATAAGTATCTTTGACAACTGTCTCCCTGATCCCTGACATAGAGCAGTGTTGCCACAACAGTTTTTTCCTAAACAGGTGGGAGATAAATGACATACATTGGCCTATGTCCTAACGTGCCCTTTTGCCAGTCACTAGCTAGTCACCACAGCCATTAGCCAACCATGCAGGACACAGAACACTAGCCAGTCACGACAGCCATTAGCCAACCATGCAGGACACAGAACACTAGCCAGTCACGACAGCCATTAGCCAACCATGCAGGACACAGAACACTAGCCAGTCACCACAGCCATGAGCCAACCAGGACACAGAACACTAGCCAGTCACTACAGCCATGAGCCAACCAGGACACAGAACACTAGCCAGTTACTACAGCCATTAGCCAACCAGGACACTGAACACAAAGACAAGTCATGTGAGAGATTTCATGTATGGAACAATTAGAGTATTATAAAAAACCTCTTGAAGTCAACCTCCCCAATCCATTTTTGCTTGTATCCAGATTAAGTAGACAGCCCTCTCCCCTTGTCATCCTGGAGTTGGTGTCAGGAAAACAACCTCTCACACAACGTCAACAAAACAAAGGAGATGATCGTGGAAAGTTTTAAGTTCCTCGGCGTATACATCACGGACAAACTGAAATGGAGAGAGATCATTGGAGAGCATCCTGTTCGGATGCGTGCAATCACCGCCTGGTAGGCAGAATGCAATGCCCCTCAACCCAAGGCTCTCCAGAGGGTAGTGAGTCTGCACAACGCATTCACCGGGGCAAATACCTGCCCTCCATGACACCATACAGCACCCGATTCACAGGAAAGGCAAAAAGATCCAATCAAGGACAAACAACCCACCCGAGCCACTGCACTAGTTCACCCGCTAACCATCCAGAAGGGAGGTGCAGTAACAGGGTG
>NW_019942645.1:264370-274288 GCF_002910315.2 Salvelinus sp. IW2-2015
TCCACCCACACAGACAGCGTTAGTGAAGAAGGCGCGAAACAAGACCTCTTCAACCTCAAGAGGCTGAAGAAATTGGCTTGTTACCTAAAACCCTCAACAAACGTTTACAAATGCACAATTGAGAGAGAGTCATTAAAGCTGGGACTGAGAGACTGAAAAATAGCTTTTATCTCAAGGCCATCAGACTGTTAAACAGCCATCACAAACACAGGGAGGCTGCTGCCTACGTACAGACTCGAAATCATTGGCCACTTTAATAAATGGATCACTAGTCACTTTAATAATGTTTACATATCTTGCATTACTCATCTCATATGTATATACTGTATTTTATACCATCTAATGCATCTTGCCTATCCCGCTCGGGTCATTGCTCATCTATATATATATTTATATGTATATAATCTTATTCCATTCCTTTACTTAGATTTGTGTGCATTAGGTAGTTGTTGTGGAATTGTTAGATTACATGTTAGATATTGCTGCACTGTCGGAACTAGAAGCACAAGCATTTCGCTACACTCGCAATAACATCTGCTAACCATGTGTATGTGACCAATAAAATTTGATTTGGTGAGGATCGACCTATGATGTCAAGTGGTATATCTTTAGGAGGCATAATACCATTGTCAGCTTAGTGAGAGAGAGACGATGTGAGGTGAGGTGAGGTGCCCCCCCCCCCGGCCAGCAGGCAGTGATCCCAAGTAGGCTACATCACACTACCACGGAGAAGTGTCTGTTAGGCAGAACATGATCAGATTCCCAACACACTCCATGGAGCTTTATGTGTCGACGCAAGCCAAGCAGTTCTCCATTTCCATGCCTTCCTCCCTGCCTTCCTCCCTGCCTTAAGGTCTTAAAAGGGTAAGACATTCTCATGAGAAAATGGCCAGACGGAAGGAGGAATGTGAGAATACAAATGGTGCTGTTGTCAGTTTTGAGGGGGGGAGATAATAATCAGTAATAGATAGTATAGATAGTAATCAGTAATAGATGGTATAGATAGTAATCAGTAATAGATGGTATAGATAGTAATAGACATGAATCAGTAATTACTGGTTACAGTAATCTGATGTTGAAAAGGGGGGGGGGGGGTCTCCCACACCGGTCCATTTTTTTCTTCCTTGAGGCCTTAGTATTAACCAGATAATGGTAATTTTGCATAAAAAAACAAGTTAGACAGGCCAACTGGTCTAAAAATGCACCAGCCCATCTGGCATTTGCCCAAAATGAGGCGGGGGCCGTGCAGTTGGGAAGGGGGAATTAAAAGTGAATTTAGGTAGCTGAGTCCTTCAATAATATGACTTAGTTATTTCGAATTGCTGCCTGCTGAAATCAGCCTGGTGATTGTTCAAGAATGCGTCTGATAGAATCAGGTCTGGTACTGAGCACTGTGGAATGATGTTGTGTTGGGTAATGATAGTGTGTGCAATATGCTCAATTTTAACGAGTATTATGAAAGGATGGATGTGTGTGATGTGTGTTCGTGYCCACGACACAAACGCATTGTTTTCAGTTTTTTATAAGTGTTGATGTGTTTGTACTTTTTATTTGGTTGGGGGGAGGTTTCTTATTTCTTTCTTTTTTGCTGTGTTTGATTACAGGGTTGTCATGGTTGTGGTTCTGTCAATTTAACATACATAGCAGACTCATTCCATAAAGAGTTCAACAAAAAGGTTCTCATGCTCTAAGTGTCTCATATATGTATGTATATACACTGCTCAAAAAAATAAAGGGAACACTAAAATAACACATCCTAGATCTGAATGAATGAAATATTCTTATTAAATACTCTTGTCTTTAATAGCATGGACATGTGCTGACAACAAAATCACCACAAAAATTATCAATGGAAATCAAAATTTATCACCCATGGAGGTCTGGATTTGGAGTCACAACTCAAAATTAAATGGAAAACCACACTTTACAGGCTGATCCCACTTTGATGTAATTGTCCTTAAAACAAGTCAAATGAGGCTCAGTATAGTGTGTGGCCTCCACGTGCCAGCAATGACCTCCCTACAATGCCTGGGCATCTCCTGATGAGAGGTGGCGGATGGTCTACCTGAGGATCTCCTCCCAGACCTGGACATAAAGCATCCGCCAACTCCTGCGACAGTCTGTGGCGCAACGTGGCGTTGGGGATGGAGCGAGACGATGAATGTCCAGATGTGCTCAATTGGATTCAGTTGGGGAACGGCCGCAGCCAGTCCATAGCATCAATGCCTTCCTCTGCAGAAACTGCTGAACCACTCCAGCCACATTGAGGTCTATTATATAGTCTTCGTTATAGGAGGAACCCAGGGCCAACCGCACCAGCATATGGTCTCACAAGGGGTCTGAGGATCTCATCTTCGGTCCTAATGGCATTCAGGCTTCCTCTGGCGAGCACATGGAGGCTAGTGCGGCCCCCCAAAGAAATGCCACCCCACACCATGACTGACCCCATCGCCAAAACCGGTCATGCTGGAGGATGTTGCAGGCAGCACGAACGTTCCCACGGCGTCCCACGACTCTGTCACGTCTGTCACATGTGTTCAGGTGAACCTGCCTTTCATCTGTGAAGAGCACAGGGCGCAGTGGCGAATTTGCCAATCTCGTGTTCTCTGGCAAATGCCAAACGTCCTGCCCGGTGTTGGGTCTTAAGCACAACCCCCACCTGTGGACGTCGGCCCTCATTCCACCCTCATGAGACTCCACGTCAGCATTTTTCTGACCGTTTAGCAGACACATGCCACATTTGGAGGTACCCAGGTCCTGCTGCTGGGTTGTTGCCCTCCGACGGCCTCCTCCACGTTCCTGATGACTGGCCTTGTCTCCTGGTAGCGCCTCCATGCTCTGGACACTACGCTGACAGACACAGACAAACCTCTTGCCACAGGCGCATTGATGTGCCATCCTGGATGAGCTGCACTACCTGAGCCACTTGTGTGGTTGAGACTCCGGCTCATGCTACCACTAGAGTGAAAGAGCCAGCCAGCATTCAAAAGTGACCAAAACATCAGCCAGGAAGCATAGGAACTGAGAAGTGGTCTGTGGTCACCACCTGCAGAACCACTCCTTATTGGGGGTGTCTTGCTAATTGCCTATAAATTTCCACCTGTTGTCTATTCCTTTGCACAACAGCATGTGAATTTATTGTCAATCAGTGTTGCTTCCTAAGTGGACAGTTTGATTTCACAGAAGTGTGATTTGCTTGAGTTACATTGTGTGTTTTTTAAGTGTTCCCCTTATTTTTTTGAGCAGTGTATATATAATGTCTGTATATAATGCCTGTATGTAATGTTATATATATGTATATATATATATATACCATAAATTGTGTATTCCGTATGTAAATTATGATTTGAATCTCTGTCTGTATTTTGTCTGTATGTTTTGTAATATTATAACCAATGAGTGCTTGACATATTCAATGTTCAAATCCATGAAATATTGTAAGTTGAGATAAGTGTACAATAAGAGTTGAATAGTAAGTAGTAGTAGTAATCTACTTGATAAATCTCATCCTTCACCTCTTGGTGAATAAAAGATTATTCTGATTCTCAGAGATGTGCTCGGCCCGTCCTATCCACATCCCAGTACAGTAACAGTAAACCCCATAACCCATCCCAGCTCACCAACACCACCGCAGCCAGCCAGCATAATCAGATAGCAGCTTTTGACGGAACTAACTCTTCCAAACGCATGCTTTTCTGACAGTACAACGCCCTTTATGAACAGTCCCTGTGTCTCATTGGCTAGTATCCAGTATATTAGGAGGCCTTATGTGAACTGGATGAAACTAACGCCCGTTGTGTGATAAGCCTGGAATCCGAACCAGGGTCTTAGTGGACGCCTCTAGCACTGAGCATGCAGTGCCTTAGACCGCTGCGCCACTCGGGAGCCTATGTGTGTGTGTGTGTGTGATATCTGAATAGAAAACTTGCTCTTGGCACTTTGTTTATTCGAGCATACCTATCGGCCTTCGTCTGAGCTTTGTTTGTAGTGTGGACACCACTCACTTTTTTGGCAGATTTTTTTATGGTTTATGCACCAATGAAACAACTAGAACAACAGACCTAACAGCATCGATGACTACGACTCATCCACTGCTATCGATCGCTACACGATCTCTGCATCGATCTAACTCATCCATGCCTATCGGATCGCTACACGACTCATCCACTGCCATCGTCGCTACACGACTCATCCACTGCCTTCAGTCGCTACCGACTATCCACTGCCTATCGATCGCTACACGCTCATCCACTGCCTATCGGTCGACTACAGACTCATCCACTGCTATCGATCGCTACACGACTCATCCACTGCCTATCGATCGCTACACGACTATCCACTGCCTATCGGTCGCTACACGACTCATCCACTGCCTATCGGTCGCTACACGACTCATCCACTGCCTATCGGTCCGTTACACGGACATCATCCACTGCTATCGATCGCTACACGACTCATCACTGCCTATCGTCGCTACACGACTCAATCCACTGCTCGGTCGCTACCGACTGCATCACTGCTATCGATCGCTACACGACTCACCCACTGCCTGATCGATCGCTCACCGACTCATCCACTGCCTATCGATCGCTACACGACTTCATCCACTGCCTATCGACGTACACCGACTCATCCACTGCCTATCGGTCGCTACACGACTCATCCACTGCCTATCGGTCGCTACACGACTCATCCACTGCCTATCGATCGCTACACGACTCATCCACTGCCTATCGATCGCTACACGACTCATCCACTGCCTATCGATCGCTACACCGACTCATCCACTGCCTATCGGTCGCTACCACGACTCATCCACTGCCTATCGATCGCTACACGACTCATCCACTGCCTATCGTCGCTACACGACTCATCCACTGTGCCTATCGATCGCTACACGACTCATCCACTGCCTATCGGTCGCTACACGACTCATCCACTGCCTATCGATCGCTAACGACTCATCCACTGCCTATCGATCGCTTACACGACTCATCCCACTGCCTATCGGTCGCTACACGACTCATCCACTGCCTATCGATCGCTACACGACTCATCCACTGCCATATCGTCACACGACTCATCCACTGCCTATCGGTCGCTACACGACTCATCCACTGCCTATCGATCGCCCTACACGATCATCCACTGCCTATCGATCGCTACACGACTCATCCACTGCTTATCGATCGCTACACGACTCATCCACTGCCTATCGTCGCTACACGACTCATTCACTGCCCTCGATCGCTACACGATCATCCACTGCCTAGATCGATCACAGCTACACGACTCATCCACTGCCTATCGATCGCTACAGGACTCATCCACTGCCTATCGATCGCTACACGACTCATCCACTGCCTATCGGTCGCTACACGACTCATCCACTGCCTATCGATCGCTACACGACTCATCCACTGCCTATCGATCGCTACACGACTATCCACTGCCTATCAGTCGCTACCGACTCATCCACTGCCTATCGATCGCTACACGACATCCACTGCCTATCGACGCACACGACTCATCCACTGGCCTATCGGTCGCTACACGACTTCAGTCACTGCCTATCGGTCGCCTACACGACCTCATCCACTGCCTATCAATCGCTCACACAGACTCATCCACTGCCTATCGATGCTACACGACTCATCCACTGCCTATCGATCGCTACACGATCATCCACTGCCTCATCGCGTCGCTACACGACCTCATCCACTACCTATCGATCGCTACAACGACTCATCCACTGCCTATCGAATCGCTACACGACTTACCCACCTGCCTGATTGGATCGCTACACGACTCATCCACTGCCTATCGATCGCTACACGACTCATCCACTGCCTATCGATCGCTACAGACTCATCCACTGCCTATCGGTCGCTACACGACTCATCCACTGCCTATCGATCGCTACAACGACTCATCCATGCCTATCGATCGCTACACGACTCATCCACTGCCTATCGATCGCCTACACGATCACCACTGCCTATCGGTCGCTACACGACTCATCACCACTGCCTAATCGATCGCTACACGACTCATCCACTGCCTATCGGTCGCTACACGACTCATCCACTGCCTATCGATCGCTACACGACTCATCCACTGCCTATCGATCGCTACACGGACTCATCCCTGCTATACGTCGCTAACGGATCCGCACTGCTATCGGTCGACACGACTCACTCACTGCCTATCGGTCGCTACACGACTCATCCCACTGCCTATGCGTCGCTACACGGACTCATCCACTGCCTATCGTCGCTACACGACTCATCCACTGACCTATCGTCGCTACACGACTCATCCACTGCCTATCGATCGCTACCACGACTCATCCACTGCCTACGTCGCTACACGACTCATCCACTGCCTATCGGTCGCTACACGACTCATCCACTGCCTATCGATCGCTACACGACTCATCCACTTGCCTATTCGATCGCTACACGCACTCACCACTGCCTATCGTCGCTACCACTCATCCACTGCCTATCGTCGCTACACGACTCAGTCCACTGCCTATCGATCGCTACACGGACTCATCCACCTGCCTATCGTCGCTACACGGACTCATCCACTGACCTATCGTCGTACACGACTCATTCCCACTGGCTAATCGGTCGTAACACGACTCATCCACTGCCTATCGGTCGCTACACGACTCATCCACTGCCTATCAATCGCTACATACAGAGAAAGTGTTCATGTCCATGGGCTTATTGTGTTAAAGCCTGAATCCAAAATGTATTAAATAGATGTTTTTTRCTCCAACCATCTACACACAATACCCCATAATTATAAAGTGAAAACATGTTTTTAGAAACGTTTGCACATTTATTGAAAATGAAATACAGAAATATCTAATTTACGTAAGTATTCACACCCCTGAGTCAATACATGTTAGAATTACACTATATACAGCACCTGTCAAAAGTTTGGACACGCCTACTCATTCCAGGGTTTTTCTTTATTTTTACTATTTTCTACATTGTACAATAATAGTSAAGACATCAAAACTATGAAATAACACAGATGGAATCATGTAGTAACCAAACAAGTGTTAAACAAATCAAAATATATTTTCTGTTTGAGATTCTTCAAAGTAGTCACCCTTTGCCCTTGATGACATCTCTGCACACTYTTGTCATTCTGTGTAGTGACTGGGTGTATTGATACACTGTCCAAAGTGTAATTAATAACGTCACCATGCTCAAATGGATATTCAAGTTTTTTTTTTTTTTTTTTTACCCATCTACCAATAGGTGCCCTTCTTTTAGAGGCATTGGAAAACCTCCCTGGTCTTTGTGATTGTATCTGTGTTTGAAATTCACTGCTCGACTTATTTAGTAAATATTTACTTAACTCTTATTTTCTTAACTGCATTGTTGGTTAAGGGCTTGTAAATAAGCATTTCACGGTACGGTTGTATTCGACACACGTGATTTGGTGGGATTTGATTTGGCGCATGTGATTTGATTTGAGTGTTTGGAGGTTTCATGGGTTAGACATGTTGGGATTTATTCTGTGTGTGTTTTCTGTGTCTATGAGAGACTAGTCAATAGTAAGTAGCCTGCCACAGAGCCCGAGGCAACAAATCCCAGGAGATCTGAAGTGTTGAGTTACTAAATAGTATTTCAAAAGGCTGAAAAAGAGGAGCACAAAACACAAATGTGTTGATTGGCTCAGGGTACAGTGCCTGATTCTGGGTGCATTGTGATTGGCTGAGAGGTATGGCCTCACCTTAAAAGAGGGTTACTCCAGTTCAATGATATTCTCTCTGAGTGTGTGAGTGTGTGTGTATGTGACTCAAGGTTATTGAAACCAAGGGCTCTCTATTCAATCCGTATCACGGAAATTCAGCGTTACAGCGTGATTGCAATTTAAAGGCAATGTTCCTGTGTCAGCGGAGACTGCATTCACAGTAAACGCTGCAGATTTCAGCTCAATAGGAAATTACTTTTACATTTCTATTGCGCGACCTGTAACCCTTCAGCGATAAACATACATGAAAAAACACTTTACGTTCACTTTATGAGTGACACAATGTTAAATACTTGCATACAACTCCTCTAATGGGGAATAACTCCTCGGGGAGGGGGGGGGGGGGGGGGGGGGGGGCATGACGTAGTGCCAGGACAATGGGTGATGGTAAAGAAATATATGACAGACACATTAGGAACAAAATGGAAAGACCTTATCAAGTCTTGCCTCATAACAAGGTCAGCAGGTAAAAGTCCAGGGGAAATCACGATGGATACATGTCACTCCACTCATTGCAAGGTTGTCCATATTCATGGCAAGCTTGTCCATGTCGATGAGCAAAGCGGAGCCTGCGGAATAAAGAAACTGATTGATTAGCAGTCGGGGGGGGGGGGGGCAATGGGCGGGGGGGGGGGCAATCTCAGGCGAAGACACAGAGTAAGATGATCAGAACCTGAAAGCGTCACGTTGTACACCTCAGTCGTCATAAGGATATCTAGGTGAAATGTACGGACGTTTTCTGAAAATCGGGACATTCTTACTTAGGGAAAATCTATATATGAAATATACATTTCTCTTGAAACCGGGACATGTATTTCACTTTTTTTTTGTTTTCCTTTCGTTACAGGGCTATGATAATCTATCGTCTGAGGCTGCAGCAATATCCTTCGATTCACAAATCACCGGTTGAAGTGGTCAGTAGAGACGTCCTCACAACCAGTTGAACAGAGATGAATTCCTCACTAACAGGCACTGTCAGAACATAAGGTCTAATAGTTATCTATGGGACTGATACCAGTATGAAGAGCTGTCATGTCTAATAGTTATCTATGGACTGATACCAGTGTGGAAGAGCTGGTCATGTCTAATAGTTATCTATGGGACTGATACCAGTGTGGAAGAGCTGTCATGTTTAATAGTTATCTATGGGACTGATACCAGTGTGGAAGAGCTGGTCATGTCTAATAGTTATCTATGGGACTGATACCCAGTGTGAAAGAGCTGGTCATGTCTAATAGTTATCTTATGGGACTGATACCAGTGTGAAGAGCTGGTCATGTCTAATAGTTAATCTATGGACTGGATACCAGTGTAGAAGAGCTGGTCATGTTAATAGTTATCTATGGGACTGATACCAGTGTAGAAGAGTTGGTCACTTTTAAAGGACTTGATGAATGATGCCAATAGGACGATTTGAATATTATTGTCTGTAGACCATTTGTTTGTGTATGTGGTGTGTAACGATCTTCGTTGGGAGAAAGAAGGAGGACCAAAGCGCAGCGTGGTAAGTGTTCATGATGAATCTTGAATCGAACAAACTGAACACTGAAATACAAAAACAATAAAGTGAACAAACGAAAAACCGAAACAGTCCGTGTGGAACACACAGACACGGAAGACAACCACCCACGAAACCCACGTGAAAAAAGGCTACTACGACACCTGCCTCTGATTGAGAATCATACCAGGCCAAACGAAAAAAAACCAACATAGAAAAACGAACATAGTGATACCATAGTGATACCAAACACACACAACCCAACTCACGCCCTGACCATACCAAAACAAAGAAATAACAAAAAACCTAAGGTCAGAAACAGGAAACAGTTTACCTCACCCCCCTATGCCACAATGTGCTCCCGTCCGTCCTTATAAAAGTTGCCTCCCAGGCCTAGAACAGTGAGAAACAGATTCTTGTTACGGATATCGAACTGGAAAGAAACACACTAATAAACCTTAAAATTTTAGGAGCCTGCCAATGGTTTCTGCAAGTGGCAGCGAACGACCAATTCCCTGTTTCTTCGGGTTTGAAGCTGTGGTGCAGTAAGTTCCCGTGATAAGCATGGAGCAGGAATACAACTCTTCGGATCAACGGCTTCAAAGTGTTGAAAACCAACAGCCACAAATCAAGTGGAAATGGAA